>NC_136771.1:24280405-24495405 GCF_947034865.1 Barbatula barbatula
TCTCTCTCTCTCTCTCTGTCTCTCTCTCTGTCTCTGTCTCTCTCTCTGTCTCTCTCTCTGTCTCTCTCTCTCTCTCTCGGATTAAACCCTTGGTGTATTTTCAGCCAAGACGGTTTATGGGACAGACCTCGTCATAATCTGTCCACAGACTTCACCACCGCACTCAAAGAGAGAAACGGTTTTGAAACATAATTTGCTTCATTTGCGTCATTAGGTGGTCTGCTCGGGCAGACTGAAATGCTTTTAAACTATCACATTGACAGAATGATGTTACACACTGTCTGGCGGTCAGATTTATTTCTGTAATCTCTATGAACGAGGACACGAGAAAGTGAGTGTGTGTGTGACGGGACAACAACAAGATATTTAAACAAAGAAGAAACTGGTTATATAAACTCATCCTATTAACATCTAGTCTGACCACAGCAAGACACGCAAGGTAAGTGAACTGTGTTTAATCTGTTTACTGCTACTAGTTTATTTAGATCTAAAACAAAAGATGTTCATTTAATCTTGTTGAGTCCAGCATGGTTAACGTTTTACTGTCATGCCTACAGTTTAGCAACAATAAAAACACGTGTCTTAAAAGTTACCTAAAGGATTATTGCACAGATGTGATGCAGTTCTCAGTTTGATTTAAATCTCAATTTGGTCTCAGATGTTTCTTCAAAAATTAAATCAGATGAGAGTGAAATTGTTGAAACACACGAGGAGTATGTAGGTGTAAAACGAATGTAGATTGTCGATGAAAATAATCTGGATTTCAGATTGACATCTTCAATAATATTGACTTTTGAGTGCAGACTAGACACATCTGAGCTCAGTTTGACACCGTGTTGACGTCTCTCTCAGGAGAATGATCTGAGATGCTGATGACATCTGTTTTCTGGTTTATGAATGCATCTCCGTAAGGAAAGTTTCTCTCTCTCTCTCCTCAGTGGTTGTCATGGTGGATCTGTTCTTGGGGAAAGTTTTGGTGAAAAACAACAGAGATAAAGATGAGCTGGACACCGAGCGTGAGATCATCCTGCGGCTCCAGAATCGCATCCTCGTGCTGTTTTTCGCCTCCGGAGAATGCGAGAGGTGTCAGGACTTCGCTCCAGCGCTCAAAGACTTCTTCAAGAAACTGACGATGAGTTTTACGTGGAGCGCTCGGCTCAGCTGGTTCTTCTGTACGTCTCTCTGGACACATCAGAGGAGCAGCAGGAGAAGTTCCTGAAGGAGCTGCCCAAACGCTGCCTGTTCCTGCCGTATGAAGATCCGTACAGACAGTATGTTTGTTTACACCAAATGGATTCTGATAAGAATGACAAACGTTGATGTGTCTGTGATGTTTGGTTGTGTCACAGGGAGCTGGCGGTGATGTTCGAAGTGCAAGACGTGCCCAGCGTGGTGGTGTTGCGTCCCGACTGCTCCGTGCTCTCTCCCAACGCCGTGGCAGAAATCTGCTCCCTGGGACCCGACTGCTTCCACAACTGGCAGGAAGGGGCGGAGCTAATCGACAGGAACTTCATGATGAACGAGGAGTATGACGAGGGTAAAATGCGCAGCGTGACCCGACCCCTTCAGACGACTCAAATACAAGGTGGAAGACAAGAAGAAAAAGAAGAAAGGTAAGATTGAAGAAGACGATGAGGGAGGAGGAGGACCGTGGGGCTGATGTGTCAGAACTGATCTGGATGAGCTGATCCGACTCATTCTGATTGGCTGACTGATGCTCTCATAACATTAGTGATGTGGACTGAAGTTTGGAGCCCGTGTGTACAGATCAAGCAGCTGCTTTTCAAGATGCTTTATTACTACTTAAATCATTTCATTTTATATAAGATGTAAATCTAGAATGATATTACGATGAGAATCCTTCTAGACTAGTGTCAGAGTTGTATATGTTTTTTTTTTCTCATGATTAATTATAACAGATGTCACTTGAATATCTTTTATTAGTTTGTGTTCTATAGAGTCTCGTAGAAATGCGCAACTGTCTTTTTGATCATCTAATTCGAATGAATTGTATAATCTGCTTTCGTGCCAGTGAAAGTCAAGATCACGAAAGATTTGGAGGACACATTCATTTTTAAAAGTGAATGACCCACACTGATAAGCTATTTATAACAAACATTGCTAATTATTATCCACTTCCCGTTTGAGTTTTTATTTATTTTTAATATTATTTTGAAACTCACATATGGAATTTACGGTGGCCCATTGATGCACAAATAGAAGTTCACGACCACTAGGGGCACTTTCAATCTACGTCATGACAGGTAAGAGCCTGGAGGTGCACGTTTTGGAGATGCCCAAAAAATCTCATATGAACAAATAAGAGACTTGTTACACAGCGCTTTCGAATGCTTGATTTTGATTGGCTAGTCATGACATTCGAATGTTTCAATAGACTTGGCGAGTTGCTTCGCTGCTGCTGTCTCATAGTGAAAATGTGTTGTCTCTGGGCAGTCATTCAAGGTCACCAACCTGCCTGAAGTTTATGTATATTTTAAGTTTGCAGTCAATTTTTGTGGTAATGACTAATACTAATGACGCTCATGTATCATGTACTTGCACATCAACCCACTCTGTATTCTTTATTCACATCTCTGTATTTGTCTTCTTTTGTTAGGTCATATAACTTTGGGAAATCCATTATTAAACTATGTTCTCTGTGTTTCGAGCTCTGTAATATGTTGATAGGTTCAAGGGGCCTATGGTGCGAATACATGTTTTTCTGTGTCTTTGGTGTGTTATAAGTTGCTCATGCATGTATTAAACAGGTTAAATAGCAAAAGATGAATTCTATCTAAAGTGAATGCTCACCCAGACCTGCCTGAAACACCTCGTGTAGCCACACCCCCACAAATCTACATCAGCTCGTGGTATGATTTGACTAAGACCGCCCACATGTATACACAAGTAAGGTGGTCGTACCTGTCAGTACAATTGCTTTGGAACTTGATGTTCTAAATATGGTGTGAGGCGTTACATTTCTGTCACACACTTGCAGTTTTCGACCAACCACTACAGAAATTATAGGCAAAACATACTCTTAATTTTGTTAATTTATTCATTTTGATTTCTCGAAATGTATATTTTTCATCATCTGAACACTGAATCTTATCATTAATTCACGTTGATGTATTTGTTAGGATTGGACAATATTCGGCAGAGATAAAAGTATTTCAAACTCTGGAATCTGAAGGTGCAAAGAAAATCTAAATATTGAGAAAATCCCCTTAAAAGTCGTCAAAATTAAGTCCTTTCCAGAACATATGACTCACAAAGTAAGGTTTTGATATATTTACGGTAGTAATTTACTAATTATATTTTTGGATCATGACTTAATATCCTAATGATTTTGGCATATATAACATGTATTTTTGGCGATTAATAAAATTGTTCCAGTGCTTCTTCAGAGTGGTTTTGTGATCCAGGGTCACACACATGTTGGAGAGGGTCAGCGTTCTGTTAGGAAATGTCTTTGATTTATGAAATTGCTGATGGAGAACATTGGAGAGTTAGACTACATGTGACTCAAGAGCTGCTGAGCTGGTTCATCTCATGACTGTGTGGCCAACAGTGTTTAACCCTGTTATCTCTGTCACTGTTCGGGAGTACTTCACAATTTTCCCTGTAGTGTTTTTTCATTTTTATTATTATTTTATTTTGTAGTATATGTTAAGCAAAGGTGCGATTCAGCACAAATGTGCAATATCATCTCAAATGAATGTTTCACAACATGGCCAAAAGCATTACCATAACCCACTGTTTATTTATTATGAGTAGTTACACCAGTACATGTTTTTTACATCTTGAACCAAAACATAAAATAAATTAGAGGCATTTCAACATAGAGATCCCAATAAAGAAATTCAGATCCTGAAGTTGAGCGAGTATCTCAAATGATCTGTTCTTAACCAAAGAGGAGAAAAAAGATTGTGAAGAATTTCCCAAATCAAATGACGATATATTGTGAAACTTTTAACTTTGTTATTAAATTTTATTTAGAATTTACATTCTAATTTATTTTGCAAATGCTTTTATCCAAAGCAAAACATATTTTGGAAATGATCGCTTATTGCTCCATGAACTCTTTGTAAGTCACTTTGGATAAGTGTTTGCTAAATGTAAATGAAATTAACCGCCAGCCTCCACCTGAGCTCCAACATCCATCACAATCTTCAAAAATCACCTCGAAACATTTATCTGAGTAACCATCCTACTTATCCTACTAGTAACATGCTTTAAAATAAATGAATTAATGTGCATGTAAGTCTTTGTAGAATAACCACAACTAAGCACTCCTTTAAAAAAATGGACAGAAGATGAGAGAGATGATGGTGAATGTGAGGTAAAAGGGAAACAAGTGAAGATCAGGTGAGCTTCCACTGAAGATATCAGGAACATCAGGAATATCAGGAACATCAGGAACTTTAGGAATATCAGGAATAGAGCTAGTAGGAGTGTTATTATAATAGGGGGATTTAATAAATCCAGGTTGGTTGTTGACTATCTGAGTGTTGATCCAGTCTTGATATTTAGAGACTCTGGTGAACACACTTGGTAAACTGCTGAAACATCTCAGAGATATAATTCCAGACTGAATCCACCTGGAGTTCTGTTTAGTGACCAGTGGCCCTCCAATATCACCCTGCAATGACAAACAGATTCCACTTATAACAACTGTTCTACAGTAACATTGAATCTGTGTTTGTATTTAATCCTCATTTAGATCTGAGATTTTATATCTGAACTTCATCATTTTAACAGTAAAAGAGATTCTGGTTTAGAGCAACATGGTGAACTACAGGTTACTTCAGGGGACTGTGAGCTGAAGTGTGATTATAAAGATGAAGGATTGATAACTCACATTACAGTAGCCTTTCCCTCCACCTGACAGTCCAGCACACATCATGTTGTCTGTGATTTTGAAACGTTTATCAATATAAGCAAAACTACAATTATAGTTGCTGACGATTGGAATCTCTGCTTCTTGTAATATTTCTGAAAAATCACCTAGAGTAGAAACATGTATAGCATTACAAAGAGAGACAATATCATTCAGTACAAGCGTCATATAACACTGTTTGAAATATTGTAATTGTTGTAACAGCTGTACACTTCTGGATACGTGACATTTTGAGACAATGTTCACTTACCTGAACTAGTGGAACCCCATCCAGTGACCCAACTTAGAAGTCCTTCATCAAATTCACTACCAGCAGCAGCCAGACAGACTGGTTTAATATAAGCAGTGAAGTCCACAGAAGAAGAGAGCTGGACCAGTGCTATGTCATTCTCAGAAGTAGAGCTGGTATAGTTAGGATGTGTGATGAAATCACTCACTGTTCTATTCACCTCATGTGTGTTTGGGCCAAACTGCTTCAGACGTCCCAAGTAGATTATAAAGTATGAACTGTCTAAACTATAAATACAGTCAGTTTTAATCCACGTGCTGTGTGATGATTTGACACTTAAATTTAATTTTGCTTGTAATCACTTACTTATTTATAAAAGACAAGCAGGAAGCTGAAGTCAAAACCCAGTCTTTATTGATGAGACTCCCACCACAGACAATCTCATTAGACCCAATACTGTTAATGCTTACTTGCCAGGGCCAAAACCCTTCAGTCGCATCAATGCCATCATAAATAAGCTCAGCATCTTCCACAATACTCTTTGTGTTAAGTGAGACTTGACCGCACACTGATGAGAGAAAAGAATATGAGAAAAGCTTTGAATAAAGTGAAGAAAACTGTGTAGAATATCTTGAGTGTTGACGGTCACATGGAGTTACGCACCATCTTGCTGACCAAAAGATCCTATAGTAGAAGAAAACAAATAAAAATAAAGTTAATGTTATAGAGAGAGAGAGAGAGAGAGAGAGAGAGAGAGAGAGATCAGTTAGCGTTTGCCTACCTGTTAGATATAGAAGTACAGCCAGAGCAACACACAAGACTGTGTTAGACCTCATTCTGATGTTTTCACTGATGACTTGATCTACAGCACCGCAGGCTTTTTAAAGAGGGATTCTGACTCCTCCCCCTTTCTGATTTCAACCTTTTCATTGGTTTTGAGACCAGAGATGATTGAAATATTTTGTGTCAAAGCTAAAACTTCTGTCTTCAAACTTAGATCTGATGTTACTCACTTTATAATAAACAAGTTTCATTTGTAAAGCCCACATCATCTGGGGTAGTTTGCAAAGTTATTGCTGTGTCACATTTTAAAGTCGGCCTGCCATGGATCAGCTGATTTTGTATTTATTTTGCTGTTCAATAGGGTGTCGTTACTTTTCCACATGACTGTAACTATAGTTGTGTATTATTGCCAAAATGAGAATTTACACAAGCATTACAAACATAAGATATGCAATATAATTGCTTGGTTACGGAGTCTTAATAAATGAAGGCAAAACACATTAAAACACTTTCTGTTCATCAGTGAAACTGTAGCACATGTCCCACTATAGCTTATGTGTATTAAATAAAATTATGTTTTTCAGTAATAACAGCTTTCTGTGATCAGTGACTTTCAGTCGTGTCCAAACGTGATGTCTGGAGGGCGTTTATGCCTGTAGAGGCTTTTATCGGAAAAAGCCATCCGTGTACATGTGCAGTGACGGACTGGCCATCTGGAGAACTGTGAGTTAAGATATAAAGAAATTATAATATAATTTTCCTTTCCCACATGTTATAGTTGCAGTAATAGCCATCGTCAATGTCAAAAGGTCGATCAATCAAACAGAGTTTACTTTATTCTAAAAAGGCAAAACTTTATTGGTGAGGGTCAGAAGAAGCGGGCCAAGCCCTTATCCCCAGATTCAGGTCTGCTGAGTAGAGCCAGGGATTGAGAAATGCGAGTTGATTTAAACCACAGACTTTCTATCCCCTTGGAAATCGCAGCGACCAACATGCGGCAGGACCTGGTTCTGTGGTCCAGCTTCAGTAGGAAAGTCCTCATAGTTGAGTTGACTGGACCTTGGGAAGAGGCCATTAATGAAGCATTTGAATGAAAGCAGCGGAGGCAGAAGATCAGGGATGGAGATCTAAAGTGTTCCCGGTGGAAGTGGGCTGCAGGGTCTGTTAAGGAAGTGGGGATCAGATCAGACTCAACGGACGCTAGTCAAAGAACTCGCCACTGTCGCTGAGGGAAGCAGCCATGGCTGTGGTTGAAACGGAATGAAAACTAAATATGATATGTGATATTTTGTTTTATATAAAAATCCATGTAGCCTATTAAATGCTTCTCTACATAGTTTTATATACAGTATTGTCGTATACACTCTCTTTACTATAACCTTATTAGAAATAACATCAATAATACAGTATATAAACGTAAACTACAAGTTAACATCTGACATCTGACCCATTAGTACAGTCTTCTATTTCTTTTCTACTTTGATTATTGCAAATCCCCCCATATTATATTTATGAGCCAATTTGTCCCAATGACTGTTTCAATAGTATACTTACACTGACTACGATATTAGAATACTTAACTTGAATTTGAAACATACTTATATTTTAGGGACATAGTGGGAAATTATTACTGGCACACATCAGCATGTTTTCAAGGGAAACTCTTGTTGTTTGTTTCGACCTCTGCAAAACAAATTTAAGTATGGAGCCAGAGTTGAGAAACTGGTTTAAATTAGACAGCATTCCTCTTGAATGTGGTTTTTCTTATGTGCTCAGAACACCACAAAAGATATCGGAAAAACATTTGAAAACACATCCAGGAATATAAATGAAAAGTAAGGTTTGAAAGAGCCTTTATGGTTTGCTGGAAAGACCATCTGAAACATAGTCATCATTTCAGGCATATTATTGCTCAGCACCAGCATTATCCAGACAGACTTTAAAGTTTAAAGTAATCAAATAAATTCACAGAAAAGAAGAGCAGGAGCAGTGCAACATCATTGTCTGAAGTGTCATAATACAGATCACTGTTCTACACGTCTCTAATGCGGTTTCGGCCCTTCCTGTTTCTGACATGCCAAGTAGATCAAAGCGAGTCTGAGCGGTTAAATACAATTCATGTTTAATCTAAATAAATTGATTTGATGTTTAAATTTCATTTCCATTTGGGCCATTTTATACCTTATAAAGCGGAGAACTCCCGACAAAACCCTGCCAGACCTTACTGATGTGGTTGATGGGAGAAGAGGATACCTGAGAGCCGAAAAAGATTTAAAGAAGTGCTTAAAACATTCTGCGTGGAACTTATTGAGTATTGATGTTCAGGGTCATCACATAAAACTCGACAATGATGACAATCAACGAAAGAAAGCTTCATGCTGCAATGCATGCTGGGTGCCATCATTGTCGAAAACTCAGTCACTCCCAACATGCATTGCAGTTGATATGTTTATCTGCATTAGTTAATTGTAACCATTGTTGATGTCTAAGTGTATTATAATTTACTGTATTTAGTTGTTCTTTTTTGCAGTAAATTTTCATTAGTCATGAAATCATGACTCTCAAGATGAATTAAAGATCACACCGATCACAATAACACTGATCGCAATAACACTGATCACTGTAATCTCATTTAAAGGCCTTGTTTTGTTTAAATTGTGTTTAACTTTCAGTAAAAGTGTATAAAAAAACGCCTTTAAACGCATCACACCTTGTTTAAAGGAAATATGTTGCCACAAGTGTTTTTATGAAAATCATGTTTGACGTATTGACAACAAGATTTCATTAGAATCACCCGGGGCCGACACTCACAGACCTGCTAAACGGGCTTTCTTTGGTTTTGTTTTTTATGTTTACAAAGATCGTAACACATTTGCTGAGTTACCAACGGTAAAGTAACTTGACTAATTCAACAAATCATTTTACAGTTTTTTTGGATTGCTAAACGACAGCGGGCACAACTGGAGTCACATGTGTAAAACTCTTACTACAGTCTGCACAGCAGCAGTTCATGTGGACCAAACTCTAGTTCGGTTTTCATTGCTTGAACACAGTTTTCAAAACTCTACACACTTATCCCGCGACTTTAACCACAACCTGCACAACACTGTGGATTTACAGCACTTTGTTCAAATGGTAACACACTGCTGTCAAAACTGTGAACCACACATTCAAAACAGAATAGATTTCAGCCTTGTGCCTTTCAAACACTGCCGATTGCAATTTCAGCTGAAAGGCTAAGCAGGTGTCTTGTTTAAGACTTGTTAGTGAACACACACACATATGTGTATATATATATATATATATATATATATATATAGGTAGAGCTCAGAAAGACTCATTTTGGAAATGGAACAAGGAAGACGGGTTCGTGGTGGGAGAAGGGTGGCAGGGAGAGGGCGGATGTGTGGAGGAAGACAAAGAAGACAGAGAGCTGTTATTTCAGATGAAATAAGGGCTACACGTATAGACCATGTCATGAATCATGGTCTCTCATTGAGAGAGGAAGGGTTGAGGGTGCAACACAATCTGCAAAGATCCACAGTGGCATCTGTAATGCAAATTTTCCATCGTACAAACAGGTGAGAGTTACATCCTTACACCCACATGACCAAATGTCTCTTTTGGAAGCCATGCGTGCCGGATGTGAGGACACGAGTCCAGAGGACTGCCAGGGATGGATAAGGCACTCCAGAAGCTGCGTGGCAAGAGAGAACATTAGATGTGATGTTGATGAAACCCTGGGGCCTGATGCTAGAGAGAGGCAGGATTAGCCCCTTAATTATTTCTTCCAAATACAGTATGTTCTTTTAGTTTCTAACTTTTTTTCTAATTACTGTAATTCCAGTTTTTTACAGACGCTAGGACACATTTCTCAATACTTAGGTCACTTTTGCAAAACTCTTCACACAGTTCTCCTAACCAACTTTCAACTTGGCAAAGCAGTTCATTTCACATTCAAAATGCACTACAACTACCAAAACACTTTATTCAGGTCTCAAATCAACTCATTCTTCCAGAACACTAGCAAAGCCGACAAACACACTTTGTCACCCACAAAACAATGACCTAAAAAACACTAACAACATGCAGCATTATACTATATTTTCTTGTGTAAAACAAGGACACATCTCGGTTTATATTTCACTGCAATATATGTTACTGGAATGAATCAGACATGATGCAGAATTCCTCAATATTTTATGTTGTTTATTTATTTTTTGGAGAGTAATTCCAAAATACAAGAATGTGTACACACACCATCCACTGATACAGATACAATAGTACAGTAATGCTAATCTAATCGGTCTTCTCCATTTGGCCACAGGTTCTCATCCACATCACATCTTCTGTCATCTAGGGCAATACACCTAGGAAAGAATCTTCTGGCATGCCTGATCCATCCCTGGCAATCTTCTGCTGATATGTCTACGCAGCCAGCATTCATTGCGTCCAGGAGGGACATTTGATCATGTGGATGGTGGTCATAAACCTTCCACCTCCATGAGGAAAATAATTCCTCTATGGAGTTGAGGAATGGAGAGTAAGATGGGAGGAAAAGTGACTTTACAGTAGTACATTTGTAAAAATTGTCTTTGTGTGTGTTTGGTTTGGTAATTAAAAGGCTGAAATTAAATGAAATTAAAGGCTTACACCTGTGGTGAGTTTCATCTACAATGAGAATCAGCTGTGGCTGGTCCAATTGTTTTTATAGCATTCACAGTAATTTTCAGATTTAAAATAGATTTCATTCAAATAATACTGTAGCAATGTAGCAAATTGCTGTCTTGTTCAGTTTTGTATTGTGTTATTGTTTTGAACATAAGTTTAACAGTTTTGAAAACCGTATGTAAGCGTGTGAAAATTGGCCTGTACGTACAAAGAGATTTGGCAGGTGTTGTGTCTGCGTGAGAAAAGAATTCATGACATTTGAGAGATGTAGTCAATGAATGCATTTTGTGCCAAAGCAATGATATTTGATCCTCAGTTTAGCCCACATACACTTCTGTTGTGCTCACCGTGTGAAGAGCTTTACAAAAGTGACCTAAGTATTGAGAAATGTGTCCTAGCGTCTGTAAAAATCTGTAATTACTACAGACTATTGAAGCAAACTGCTAATTTTCATTTACCTTAAAGAATTGTTATGTTCTAAAAATGTAAATAAAGTTTTGCACATGTGACTCCAGTTGTGCCCACTGTCGTTTAGCAATCGAAAAAAACTGTAATATTTCTACTTAATTTTTTAAGTTAGTGTTTTTATTCACACAACCGTACAAATACAAACTACTAGGAAGTGATATTGAGTAAAGTTTACAATTGTAATATGTGAGTCACGACAGCCATTGGAATTGAATGTGTTTGGTTGACTGGATTCATCTGCTAAAGGAATGAATGTAAATAACACCCTCAATAACAATTCCTGAAGAAAACTTGAGAGAAAAACACCTGGTGTATTTCAGAAAGCGGGTTATGTGACATGCCCGTGTAAGGTAACATCAAATTTCTGTTGCAATGACGGAGATAGCGTCTTGTTATGCCTAATACGATACTGCAAGAGAATTTGGCCGACGCCGATGAACTTCCGTTTCTCAAAGCTGTCAATAATTGTCTGCATAGCTTTTAAAACTAGATATCTCAACACATCATGTTCAAACTATGATAAAAACTCTACACTCCCAATGTAAACAAAATGCAAAACCCATTTACACATTAGAAATAATCTCTTTGCCAAGTTAAGTTGTAAATCGCAAATAACTCATTCCTCCATTATCTATAGGTATGAAAAGATTACTTTGCTCCAATTTATGCATTTGAAGACACTGTTGGCCAAAGTAAACTATGGTCCAATGAGATTAGAGTTTATTCTGATGGCAGTCAAATAGAAACTTTTGTGTTGCGGTGTAATGTGGGGAAGTTGTGTTGTACTACAATGTGAGATTAACAACAATGACTCAACAATGGTGATGTCAACAAAATAATATTTCAGTTGCTGTTCATCTGAATCAGTTTAATGATTGTCAAAGTTGGAGATTTTTCTTTCATGCCTAAATCATTAGTATATTAAGTAAAGATCATGTTCCATGAAGATATTTTGTCAAATATATCATAACTTTATTTGTGTTAGTGACGCAGCAAAATCGCAAACAAAACTGGCCGAAAACACACCAACGAAGATCACTCGCTGCCATCCGCTCTTTGAGAATCACCCACTGAAGTTTGGTATCTATGTAAAGCTCAGAATATCTGCTTTTGGGTTCATCTACTCCCAACAACATCATTACAGCGGTAAGCCGAAGGAGAGCATTAAGACAAACCTGTTACTAGAAATGTCCTGCTGCAGCGCTTCTGATTCATAACTTTAAAGACGATTGTCTCAATATTTGGATTTTTGCACCCTCAGATTCCAAAACAGTGTTGTATTCTAACAAACCACACATCAATTAAGTTTATGTATTCAGCTTTCTTATGATGTATTGATTGCAACGTCATGTAACTGTGGCTGTGATGGGTCTTCAGGGTAATACAATAAAATTCAGATCTTATGAGAATTGAAAACACAAGAGAGACACTGATGTTGTCTAGAGGTCCAAAGCTGAATTATTCAATGATAAGAAAGCTGTGATCTCCAGGAGTGTTTGTTGTTTTTACAGTCATTGTGTTATCAGAGAAGTTCTCTGTGTTACATAGAATGAGATGATGTTGTTGAGATACTTCAAGTAACGTTTGTGTGTGTGTGCGTGTGTGTGGGTGTGTGCGTGCGTGCCTGCGTGTGGGTGTGTGTGTGTGTGTGCGTGCGTGTGGGTCTGTGTGTGTGGGTGTGTGCGTGTGTTAGCAGGTCTAACAGGAACAAAAAAGTATTTCAGATGTCTGCTGAAGAATGCTGATATTCAGTTAGTCGATGTTTACTAATAACCAAAAGAAACATAAGTCACCTGTACAATCTTGCGGTGTTGTGTTGTGTTCCTCAACATCCTCCGTCTGACTGTATCTATCAGGTATTTTAACTTTCATATCATTGAGCAAACTAGAATGATTTTTCATCTGGACAGAAATTGATCATCAAGCATTATTATTATCAATGGTGGGTAGAAACGTGCTTTACATTTACAGTTACATTTACCAGTTGAAAAACGTGTATTTTATCAGTAAATAAAGCATAACTGAATATTATTGTGCACGTAATGTTCAAGGTTGATTTTTTTACGATGATTATTGATTAAATTAGAAATGGACAAACTGATTTGTGGATGACCTGGTTGGACTGAATTAAGTTTGAATGATTCGTTCGCTCACAGAATGAACACCCACTGCATGTCTCCTTCTCAGGAGAAGTTCAGAGTTATGAAAGAATTTTGTACTATGATGTAACCCAGCATGCATTGCTCCATGAAGATTTGTATATTGTCATCAATGTGAGGTTTTTTGTTTATCATCGTTCGACATTCTGCTACATGTGTTACAGAGTCAACTTGTTGAAATCAGAAATGAGTGAGTACAGGCCCACATTACATCCAGACTTTCTTACCCCAGAGAACAACAGTAAGTACAGATTACATCAACCGCTTGATATATAAAATAAAATTACAATTGAATTCTTGAAGGGCAAACCTATTGAATCAATGTTAAGAATTGTTGATTTGTCAATGTTATTTCACTCTGATCCAACAAACAGAAACATACCTGTTTGCTGGATCGGTGTGAAGTTGCCTTGAGAGAACTAAATACATGTGATTTAAAATACTGACTTCTGTTCATCATAGTCTTCCTCCAAAATAAAAGTATCTGCTGCTGTTGATGCAGGTCAACGGGACGCTTTTGATGAAGTTGAAGGAGTGGATGATGTTGGAGATGGAGCAAATGCTGCTGGTGCAGGTGCTCAGTAGTTTGGATTTTTTCCCCCCCAGATATTCTTTAGCATTACAAAGTATCATTCATAAAAAAAAGCACACCAAAGAATCGAATGTTTGAATGTCAAGAGAGCCCAACTCAGACACTGAACACCATGATGGTGACTTTTGTTAGCTGGGAACGTTCTTAAAACGTTTTTTTTTTATAGAAAAATAAAAATCTGAACATTATTAATGTTTTCAGAACGTTTTCAAAATCATTAGGAATCTCTAAGGAACGTTCTTATAACAAATGTTTGTTAGCTGGGGTGTAAGTTTGTGGACACACAGTTTGACACAGTTTGTGGTCTGAAAGTCTAAATGGTTACAAGCCTATAGACAAACAAGTAGAAATAAAGAAAAACAGACAGAAAGACTGACTGATAAAATGTAAAGGAATTGAAAGGGATGAAAACATGGATAAAAAAAGAAGTGCAAAGAAAGCCAACAATGCACCTTGCACCAGCTAATATCAATATGCTGGATTTCATTGGCGTCATCGACACAGCTGACAGACCAGGAAACGCTTACACAGAAGTGACATAATCTCGATGAGGAACACATGCAGACCCTCCTGAAAGGGAGCAGACTCCCCAAAGCTGGAGCTCATTGTGAAGCAGGAGTGGGTCGAGCTCGTGCTGAACTCAGTTTATATGAAGCAGAAGCCAAAGGTCCAAACGCCTCGATCACTGTCAACCATATTTTGATCTGATCTTGTCACATTACAGTAAATGACGCAAGGATCCTGAATAATGTCAGTGTATTTGCATGCATGTGTGTCTTATGCAATTTGCAGCATAACAGATTCTCTTATTTCCAGGTGTTTTTGTAATTATTATTTCTGGGATTTTATTTTTGCTGCTGGCTGGAGTTTCCGTGCTTTTGTTGGCCATTCGACTGACTCGAGGTAATTCAGTCTGTTCATGTTTTCATTTTAATTTTATGGTTTTCTGATGCTTCAGTATAAGACTGTTTTCCTACTGAACATGGAAAATCCCCCTCTACATGATTCCCTTTAAACGAATAGTTCAGCCAAATAATTGAGCACATTGACTTGATCATAGTCATTTTTATTCTTACTATGGGGACCGAAGAGCTTTATCTCCCTCTACTGGCCTTCAGTAAATGTGCATGAGGGTGGCAGATGTGGGAATATGCCTTCATCATTCTGTTAATCTGTCTAATAATGTTTGTTTTATATGTTTGTGTATTTTCTGAAGGGTCAGAAGTGAGCTTAATAAACACAGTTGAGGTGAGTTTTCATCATCCTGCTGTTTTAACAACATGTTTCATGAAGTCTTGCTGTAAATGTGGTCATGTCTTTCTGTAATGACAGAATAAAGTATCAAATACTAATAATAATAAACGTGAAATCAAATCCATGCGTACATTCACCTGTTTGCTTGAATTGTGACGCACTTCTCATGTTTTGTTTTCTGCAGTTTAATGCTTGTGATAGATTTGAACTTTATTCTGATGCAAACACAGACAGCAGAACAACAGTAGTCTTCAGTCTTCACTTACCCATAAACCCTCCTGAGTAGTTAAACATCTCTGGTATGTCACAGCCTTTGAGTGATCGGCCATCATTCGCTCTTAATTATGTTAAATCCTTATTGTTATATGTACACATGATACATTCGTAAGCAATGTTTGTGTTCATCTGCTGTCCATGGTGCTGAACGTCTGCTCTCACATTTACTTCACCGTTTTTATTTGTGTGAATTGACCCTTTAAAACTATGCCAAAATGATTTATAATGTAGTGAATAAATTTCTTCCCCAGTAAAAATAGTCTCATAAAGTACAGATACTCAAAAAATGTACTTGCGTAAAAGTCAAATACTTAATCATGATTAATTGAAATGAATGAATTAAATCAACGTTAAATATATATATATATATATATATATATACTGTATTTATAAAAAACTTTACTCTTTTCCAAAAACAATTGAACAATTTATATAACGAATTACAAAATTATAAAAAGATTTATAAAATAATTATAGATCTATAATATAAAAGCATATATTTTTACATAAAAACAATAACTTGTTATTTGCTTTAAATGACTGGTGCTGTCAGGAAGGACAGTATTTCAACACTCAATGAAAACAGAAACAAGCCAAAATGTAAATCTTCACCATTACAGTAATTTGCAAAAACTCACACATAATGGAAAACTTGCTTCATTTTAATGTCGCAGAAAAGTAATCACTAACAAAAGGTCTTATCCTTCATTCTGCTCCTTCTGTTCAATAACAAAAATGCATTACAGTCTGTTTGTGAACTAAAGTTTGGCAGCCAAAGCTGATGTGTGACTGGTGCTTTGATAACCCAACATTATCAATCTATATACAACACTCTCTGTTTTTTTATGTCATATTTGCACAGTACCTGACATAAAAAGTAAGCCGGGCACACACTGTAAAAAACGATTCTAGAGGGTGTCAAATACAACCCATTAAAATCAGTTAAAATTTAGCTACGAATATTGGTTAGCAAATAATATATATATTAAAGGGTACATTCTACCTACACTATCTACTTTTTATGAGTAGTAATGGCAACTTAAAAAAATAAGGTAGAATTTACCTGAAAATATTAGCTATGACACTGCAGAGTGCGCATGCGTCAATGCCCCGGCGGGAAATCAGGAATCACGAGACGCATCCTCTTCAGATTCGCTGACAGGATTTGTGGAGCAGCCGGTAAGTTTTTGTTAAACTTTTTTTATATCATCATTTAGGCAAATGTGTACTTACTTAAATGTTAGCCCTACCATTATTTTCTTGTTTGAGTTTTAAATAAGTTTCTGTGTAAATTAGTGTGACCAGACGTCCCGAAAACTAAACTGTGGTCCCGAATCTGGCCCTAATTGTCCCGAAAATTATACTTAGGCAAAAAAGATTTGTAATGGAGACAGCCCTCACAACATAAGAGGATATGTGAATAATGTTTATTTAACTAATGTGATTGAAATGCATTATTTTTAACAGGTAGGAGAACTTGAGAGGCAAACAAACCAAGTAATGAAAGTGCTGGTGATGCATAATCCCACAGCTGAGCAGGTGTGTCTATAGTTATACAAGGCAACAAAGTTCTGAGCGGGTGTGGAAACAAAACCACAGCGTACATACTGTTGATGGGATTGATATATGGCCTGAAACTATAGTAAATATATTTGCAGGATTTTACGGGCAACTTTATTGCCAGTTAAATACTGTACTTTAATGAAATTACAAAATATTGCTGTAAAATAAAATACAAGTTTAATAAAATTTTACTGTAATAACTACTACAAATTACTGTATTTCATATACAACAAATTAATGTAAAATCGATTACAGAATAATAATGTAATCAGTTTTACAGTAATTACCAACATTTTTACAGGACTTTATTGGCAACTTTTTTGCCAGTAAATTCCTGTATATTCTACAGGTCATTTTTTACAGTGTAGAGTATCCGAGAAACCTAGTAGAGTTTTGATGTGATTTTAAATAGAACATTTTCATAAATTTGTAATGTGAACAATAGTTGTAATTCAACTTGAATGTAAAAGGGCTCTTTTTAACACTTGCATTAGTGTTAAATGTTTAAAAGATGAAATGTTTGTGTCAGCAGTCCATGTTTATTTTAAATGTTAGAGTAATTTGTAAAGTGAAGTTGTTCGTTGAGGAAGTGTTTAAAAAAATAAAGTGTGTTCATTGAAATGTTTTTATTGCAATCTCCTTTCACTGTTTTTAAGTAGATTCAACCATTTCTTAATAAGTAACATTTAATTATTTATATTGGCTATACATTACTAATAATAATTAGGTAGATGAACAATGCCTGCTGTCAAAGGGTAAACATTACCCAATTTTATTAAGTAAATACTTGTATAATATATTAGGTAAAATGTATCCAATTTAATTTGGTTTGTTATAACTTATAAATTTAGGTGCTCTTTACTCAAAAATATGGGGTAGAATATACTCCTTTAAAGTGAGTGCAAATTGTTGCCTCAATTGTATTGAGTAGATCTTATAGGTTGTTTTTTACAGTGCAGGCCTGCAGAGCAGCACCCCGCTGTGATCTATGCTGATAAACATGCAGGTATGTTTCTTCCGACCCCAGAAAACAGTTGAGGGTTCGAGGTCTAAATTTATTTTAGCTGTGAAGATTTTACAAGCACATTGAGGAAACCACATGAGACTGATGAAAGACAAAGGCTGTGTGCAGAAGACAGACATCTGTTTCTTGAAACTACATTTAGACCTGTTCATTCAGGCTCAGAAGATTCATTTTTAAATAGAAAAACAAGTAGATTCTGTAACACTGGAAAATATTTTATAGGTAAAAATCCTGTGCATACTATAAAAACATAAACGTGTCCAAACAATGAGTCCACAATTGTTCACACTGTGAAATGCTAAAGATGTGACTTTGGCTTGGATTGTATATTCATATGACATATTTAGACATTGTTTTGCAAACACCCTTCATGTGACCTTATCATTTCATCATTGATTATTCTGTTTAGTTTCAGATTCTTCATTGATCATCATTATCGTGTGTGTTTGTGTGATCCTGCTGCTGATTGGAGGAATCACTCTGATTATAGTTTATCAATTCAGACACAACCACGACATTCAGACACCAGGTGATGATCACAAATACACACGCAGATTCACAAACGCTCATGATATGGATATTTATTTGTACTTTGTATTCTCTGTCAGATTGTGGAGGAGCCCAAAGGTACCATAATGCAAAATTACCCACAATCCCCTGTGATGATGTTCTCTACGCTGCGCTCAGTTTCCGGTTTCAGTAAGGACGAGATTTTAACAGACTCAAATAATTCATGTACCTATATGATAGACTAGTTTTTACCAACGTAACTTTTACGATGTTTAATGTAATGTAACAATATGCTATTTAAATACTTGGTAGGGCCCAATAGTTCTATATAACTAAATTAGACAAAAATGTTTTTACTTTGATCAACTCCAAATATAAACAAGACACTGTTTCTTTTAACATATTTCATCAAACCTCCTAAATATCAGCTGTGAGACAGGAAGTTCAAGTTTAGAAGGACATGAATTGAGGATGAACTCTTTACTCCTAACACAGTGTTCAGAGCTGTTCTTATAATTGTATTTGTAATAGCAGCTAGAGGGCGCTGTGTGAGTATGATGATGACGCGTGGAGTCACTGGTGATAGTGGGCGGGGCCAGTAAAGCTGATCATCACTTATAAGAGCTGAAGAAAGATGAAGAAAGTCAAGCGGTCACATGAAGAGACGCACAGACAACAGTCAGCATCAAGAAGATCAACAGAGCTGCTGCACAATGAACATCCTCCTCATCTTCACTTTCTTCATCATCTCAGGTCACAACTTTTCTCTGTTTCTCATCATGTCATCATACATTTATTTCACTCCTTTATATCACTGGACACACAAATGAAAGGCTTTCTGACACGATCAATCTGATAGACAGGTGCAGTGAGATGCTTCGATGTGATTGGATATTCTGGAGGAAGTGTTCTTGTGGATTCACAGAAGCTTTGGCACAAAAATAGTGCTAAATATATGCATGAACATCACCAGTGGACAATGATAATAAATCATGAGAAACATGATCGCTGGATTACTGAAGGAAGATTCACTTTATATTGTAACAGTGATGGACACTTGATGATCTACATCAGAGATGTAAACACACAAGATTCTGGAACATACCGGATTGGAGATGATGGTCATTGGTACATTGATATATCCTTAGATATAAAAGAAGGTAAGACAGATCAGAGTTTCATATGGAGAACCACTGAATCACAAGGTATTCGTGTCTTATATCATATGTGATTGACAGATTCATTCAGAGGGATGGTGAATACTGAACAAACTGCTAAATTCACCTGTCAATATTCACAACATCATAAGACTGATGACAAGATCATATACAGAGAAAGAAAAGAATCTATTGAGGTGATTTACAGCACATGGAAGAAGGATGAGAGATTCAGATTTTCTGATGACACAGATAACAATCTCTTCAGTGTGAGGATAACTGACGTGAGATCAGAAGATGCAGGAGTTTATTTATGTGGACTTTATCTCAACAAAACCTCCTACAGTTACTCCATTCTTACTGCTGTTCATCTTCACATTATGAGTGAGTGGAAGAAACTCTCCATAACATCTGCTGTAAATTCACACAGTCTGTGTTTGTATTGATGATTGATGATGTTTGTGTGTGTGAAGTGCCTCCAGTGTTTGGAGATGAAGGAGGATCTACTCAGATCATCTGTCCTTATGATCCCATCTATAAATCAAAGTCAAAGAAACTGTTGAAGAGTTCTACATATAAAAATACTCTCATGGGGATGAACAGATGGAGTGTGAATGATGACATGTCATCAAGTGTGTTTAGCGTAAACATCACTGGACTGACAGCAGAGGATGCTGGGAAATACTACTGTGCTGTTACATCAGAAACAGATGAGATTTATCTTTACACTCATCTCATTATTATCATCAAACAGGGTGAGATACATTTTCACCAATAATGAATATAAAAAGTGACTTTGTTTGAATGTGAATCTTTATTATTTCTTCTTTAAAGAACTTCTCTTGAATAAGAGTGAAGGAGACAACATGTCAATGGAGTGCAAACATCACGCTGAATATCAGAAAGTCTTCTGTAAAGCACGTGAAGTCTCAATGTGTCTCAATGATGGAGTTTCATCACAGTCAGTCAGAGATGATGGATTCTCTTTAAGTGATGAAACATCTACTGGAGTATTTACTGTAAGCATCAGTCATCTGAGAGAAGAGCATTCTGGGATATACTGGTGTGGATCTCACATCATCACTAAAGTGCATTTAAACATCACAAAAGGTGAGAGAATTTTATTTCATTTGGCATCAAGTCAACATTATATTCATTATTTGATCATGCAGGTTTGCTGGATCTCTTTGACCACATACAGCTTAAAACGTTGTAACTATATCCAGTTTTTTCCACACTAGTTCAAACTGCAGTTCACTGTAATCCTCAGGTTGGCAGTTTACATACATTCTACATCATAAACATCTTACAGATATCTTCTAGATCTCAGAGACGTCTTGCAGATGAGCAAATAACTTCTCCCATGTATGTGCTATCAGGGATGTTAAGGTTATTTAATAATCAATATGGTGGCACATTGATACTGTTGAATCTTACTAGTTCCTGTATGTCTTGTAACTACATGTCGAAAGAACCAAAGAGACTGAACATCAAACGATGTGCTGCTGTATGTCTTGGGGCTTTACTATGTGGACCTCAACAAGATAACATCTTATTTGAAATTGTTTGCGTTCACCTGTGAAAAACTGTGAAACCCATGTCATACATCCAAACATACTGCAGGCCAAAGAAAATGACGAGGACTCCTATGTTTTGGTGGACTATTTATTCAGCATCATCGATCGCTACAGAGTAAGACATGAAAACCCCAGTATGTATTGGGGTCTCTTGTAAACTTTTGTAGATTATTTAAAAAACTAACGTTATAGAAGCGGACTCTGAAGTGTTTGCAGTAAAAAGCAGGTAATTTAGTCGTAGCAGCTCTGAACCACAGATGATGTCCGGGCTTAGGTTTAGTGTGAGCAAAGTGACTCAGGAAACCACATGCTAACCACAAGACAAGAGAAAAGCGAGCAGATAGAGAAGAAAACTCATGCAGTGTTACGTTTTTCAGGCAGAACCCAAACGCAGTTAAAGGATTCACTAAAATAGATTTTATTTAAATAAAAAATCCACAATGGGGACAAAACAAAACAAGGTCTTTAGAATAATAAATAAATTATATATCCATAAACTTAAAAACAGGAACAATGGTATTCCGAACAAGAAGGCATGTAAGCAGGACAGACTACGGTGACTAGGCTACATGAACCGACACAAAAGGGCACTAAGACAATATAAAGGCAAACGCTAACTTGGGATGATCACAAAGGGATGGTGACGAGCAGGTGAGAGGAATGAAACACTAACTGGACAATGACGGAGAACAAAGAGGCCGGGGCTAAAGGATGCGACCCTGGAGGACGCATGCATGGCGCAAAGTCAAAACAAAGGCCACGTGTCTCCACACATTTACATTTACATTTATTCATTTGGCACACGCTTTTATCCAAAGCGACTTACAAGTAGTTTTTTTACAGTGACACATTACTGCAGAGCAATCAGGGGTAAGGTGTCTTGCTCAAGGGCCCTTCAGTCATGACCTGCTGGCACTGAGATTAGAACCGGCAACCTTCTGATCACAAGCCCAACGCTCTAACCATTAGGCCACAACTGACCCCAGACAAAACATAACAAACACAAAAGGCACGACACTGTCCACAGAGCTAGGAAGCTACTGACAAGGACAGAAGATCAACATCATCATGTGTTTAAAATACTATTTTGCACATTTAATAAATACTGTGGTGTGAATGTGACGGATGAGAACAGAATCAATCATCAACGCTTATTCAAAAGCATCATGTCTGCAAATATCCAGTTCAAACACCATTTAGCTTTTATCACATGTTCATTTGACTGACACCATCTTTTAAATGTTTTCAAGTCAAGGTTTGTGTTTGTTTTAGTTTCAGATTTCTTCAACATAATCATCCTTTCTGTGAGTGTTCTGCTGCTGATGAAAACAACGATGCTGCTTGTGAATTTAGGATTCATCAGAAAACAAACTAAAACATCACACAGATGAAGAGGGAAACACATAACGTTAAATGACATTTGAAGTAATAAAGAAGAAGAATGTTGATTCTGCGTCACATGTTGTGTTGAGTCTTCTGGGTCAGAGAGACGATCTGACAGCCGCTGTGATCTACACCAGCACCTTTACTTCAATCCCTTATACAACCATCCGCATTAGAAAATAAGTTCAGAATATAAATGTTGAGTGTTTAAGCTTTACAATGATGCATAGTTGTGATGTTTGAGTGAATAATAATGTAAAACAAAGGTTATAAAATGCAGACACGTTAAAAGTGTATTTTCCACGAGCTCTGTGCATGTTAAGGGGTTTAATACACGATCCCCTCTGATATGTGTGAATAAAACACTTCACACGTTCACACCTCTCTGAATCTTCTCGTGCATCTTTCATCTCTTTAGATTTGTACATGCAGCAGATAAACGTTACTGAGAGTTTATGAGAAAGAGAATTGTATATGTGTTTACTGGTCAGCATGAGGACTAATATACTACATCTGCATATGAGCTCAAACACTGAGAGCAATCATGACTAATACATTCTAATAGTAAAACTTCAACTCAAATCAACATCATGTTTGTGTTTTACTCCCCCTGCTGGTTAATATTAGTCATTACACAAACCTCTGACAGTGTGTCACGTGATCATTTCACACTATAAAGAGAGAAAGAGCTCATGTTCACCTGCTGGACCTCTATGAAGTTTGACAGAGATCAATCATTTAAAGTCTACATGTCATCTTCTGATTGTGAAGCTGTGGAATGTGTCATTATGTTTTATCTCTGAATATTTTATCTCCAATATTTACAACACGTGTGAAAACACGATTGCAATAACAAGAAACTAACAGAAACTGTGGAGTCACTGGTGATAGTGGGCGGGATAAGATAAGAGCTGAAGAAAGATGAAGAAAGTCAACATTCAGCATCAAGAAGATCAACAGAGCTGCTGCACAATGAACATCCTCCTCATCTTCACTTTCTTCATCATCTCAGGTCACAACTTTTCTCTGTTTCTCATCATGTCATCATACACTTATTTCACTCCTTTATATCACTGGACACACATTTTGGACACGTTTATCCAAAGCGACTTACATTGCATTATCCTATACATTTATACATAGGTATCTGCAATCCCCTGAGATCAAACCCACAACCTTGCGTTGTTAACACAACGCTCTTACAACTGAGATACAGGAAAACTGTAATGACACACAAATGAAAGGCTTTCTGACACGATCAATCTGATTGACAGGTGCTGTGAGATCGATTTCGTGTAGTGATGTGTCGTTCGTGAACGATTGAACGAATCTTTAATGGGACTCTGGAAGAACGAGTCGTCTCGGGGAGTGATTCGTTCAGTCGCGCATGCGCATTTCGCAACATTCTAAAGGTTATGTACTGGAATCAGTTCACCTGTCTCGAGTCTCGGGGTTTTCGAGTCGTTCGTTCATCACGTGACAGCCCCGTACGCTTGAGCGAACGAACGACTCAAACCCGAATCTCGAGAGGTGAACTAATCAATTCTCTTTCCGGCTCAAAATGCATTGGTAAAGCGTACGAGGCTGTCAAGTGATGACTGAACGATCCGAAGACTTGTCATATAGATGTAATCAAAGATTCAGGTAATAAAATCAATTACTGCTTTGTTTCTTATAGCATTATAGTTTTGTATTGTTTCTAGTGTGATCAATGTTTGCCTAAGTAGGCCTTGTAGATGTGTTTAGGGAAGTAACACGTAAAATGTAAGTTATTTTTCTAAAATGAACTAAATGACTCGAAAAAAGATTCGTTCATTTTGCCGAACGAGACTCAAAGGTCCGAGTCTATAAAATGATCCGAACTTCCCATCACTATTTTCGTGGGGAACGGGGGCGGAGCTTACCCTACGAGAGTCGCTATTTCTCATCATACTAAAGTCGCCGCTATGATTGACGTTCGGGGATAAGATGCATGTTAAAGCATCTATATGTGACATATGTGGAGGTTTTAATAAAAAGTGTGTGTGAGGTATGAATGATGAATGGATGAGATGGCTTTGTTGAATAAGTAGATTGTAACCAGGCTAAATTATGAGAAACCCGATTTAGCTGTCTAACCCAGTCACAAAAGGTTATACATTATAGGTATACTGAAATATGATCATTTTATTTTGAAGTAGCCTGTAGCAGTCCATTTATTCACTGAATGGTAATGAAAGAAATTATTTGGCCTTATTCATAGGTCAGGTTTTAATGTTTTGTATTATAATATACAGCTTCTTAAATTAAGAGACCGTTTCAAAGGATCATTTCAGTTTTTCTGAGTTCACCAATTTTAGTTCTGTGTTTATACCATATTTTTGTTTCAGTCTGTGAACCACAAACAATTTCCATCAAATGTCAAATTAAAATATTTGTATTTGCAGATAATGAAATCTACAGGAACAGGTGAAAAGATGCTCTGTATGTTTCACACCTCAAATACTACAACGGAAACAAGTTCATGTTCACTTTTAATCAATACAACAGTAATAGTTCTGTGTGCCTCTGTAGAAGTCAAAATAATATGTGATGACCTTGATTTTTATCACAGTTTTCATGTGTCTTGTCTTTAAAAATGCTGTTGGATGACTTTGTAACTCCTGAGGTCTTGAAAGGCCACAATACATCAACAAATGCTGATTAAATGAAAAATGGAACGGTCTCTTATTTTTTTATTGTGGCTGTATGTACAGTAAATATTAAAATTAAATACAAATTTAAATAAAAGTTTAATTAAAATAATTGGGATGTTTAAAAAATCACTTTGATGCTCACTATTTCATTATACATTTGAGGCTTTTCACATTTTATTTCAAGGTGTCTTCAATGAACAGAAATTATAGGCAAAAAATACTTTTTTTTTGTTAAATAATTTTGATTTCTGAAATATGACTCTGTACAACAAAAAACTTAATGGTTTGAAATTGAGATTTACGTCATCTGAACACTGAATAAATAATCTTTACCTTAATGCATGTTGATGTATTTGTTAGGATTATTTGGCCGAGATAAAAGTATTTAAAACTCTGTATTACTATTTTATTTTGTAGTACATGTTAACCAATATCATGTCAAATAAATTTTTCACAACATGACCAAAAGCATTACTATAACCCACTGTTTTTTATTATAAGTCATTACACCAGTACATGTTTTTTACATCTTGAACCAAAACATAAAATATATTAGAGGCATTTCAACAGACTGATTGTTTTGAGATCCCAATAAAGAAATACAGATCCTGAAGTTGAGGGAGTATCTCAAATGATCTGTTCTTAACCCAAGAGAAGATAAAAGATAGTGAAGAATTTCCCAAATCAAATGACAATATATTGTGATACTTTGAGCTTTATTATTCAAATTTCAATCTAAAAGCTTTATGTCGATAAAGAGAATTTATAATTTACATTCTAATTTATTTGGCAAATGCTTTTGTTCAAAACAACACATTGTTTAATTTTTATCAGAAAAATAGAAATTGGCTCCTAGTTTCACCTTTTAACCTTAAACTCCCTGCTGCAGTCCACATCTCCTCCCGTCATCTTCTCTGAGCGACGCCTGTTTGTTCCATCACAACAAGGCACCAAATCGCTTGCAAGAACCTTTACTCATTCAGTTCCTCTGTGGTGAAATTATCGCTTATTGCTCCATGAACTCTTTGTAAGTCACTTTGGATAAGTGTTTGCTAAATGACAATGTAAATGAAATTAACCTCCAGCCTCCACCTGAGCTGCAACATCCATCACAATCTTCAAAAATCACCTTGAAACATTTATCTGAGTAACCATCCTACTTATCCTACTAGTAACATGCTTTAAAAGCGTCTGCCAAATAAATGAATTAATGTGCATGTAAATCTTTTCAGAATAACAACAACTAAACACTCCTTTAAAAACATGGACAGAAGATGAGAGAGATGATGGTGAAAATGAGGTAAAAGGGAAACAAGTGAAGATCAGGTGAGCTTCCACTGAAGATGTCAGGAAAATCAGGAAAAGAGCCAGTAGGAGTGTTCTTAGGGAATGTAATAAATCCAGGTTGGTTGATGACTATCTGAGTGTTGATCCAGTCTTGATATTTAGACACTCTGGTGAACACACCTGACAAACCGTTGGAACATCCCAGAGATATAATTCCAGACTGAATCCACCTGGAGTTCTGTTTAGTGACCAGTGGCCCTCCAAAATCACCCTGCAATGACAAACAGATTCCACTTATAACAACTGTTCTATAGTAACATTGAATCTGTGTTTGTATTTAATCCTCATTTAGATCTGAGATTTTATATCTGAACTTGATCATTTTAACAGTAAAAGAGATTCTGGTTTAGAGCAACATGGTGAACTACAGGTTACTTCAGGGGACTGTGAGCTGAAGTGTGATTATAAAGATGAAGGATTGATAACTCACATAACAGTAGCCTTTACCTCCACCTGACAGTCCAGCACACATCATGTTGTCTGTGATATTGAAACCTTCATCGGTATAATCAAAATCGGGATTATTGTAGGCAATACTACAATTATAGTTGCTGACGATTGGAATCTCTGCTTCTTGTAATGTGTTTGGAAGATCTAGTGTAGAAACATGTATAGCATAACAAAGAGAGACAATATCATTCAGTACAAGCGTCATATAACACTGTTTGAAATATTGTAATTGTTGTAACAGCTGTACACTTCTGGATACGTGACATTTTGAGACAATGTTCACTTACTTGAACTAGTGTAACCCCATCCTGTGATCCAACTTAGAAGTCCTTCATTAAATTCACTACCAGCAGCAGCCAGACAGACTGGTTTAATATAAGCAGTGAAGTCCACAGAAGAAGAGAGCTGGACCAGTCCTATGTTATTCTCATAAGTAGAGCTGGTATAGTTAGGATGTGTGATGACACGACTCACTGTTCTATTCACCTCATGTGTGTTTGGGCCAAACTGCTTCAGACGTCCCAAATAGATTATAAGCTCTGAACTGTCGGAGCTATAAATACAGTCAGTTTTAATCCACGTGCTGTTTGATGATTTGACACTTAAATTAAATTTAGTTGTAATCACTTACTTAAAAGACCAGCAGTAAGCTGAAGTCAAAACCCAGTCTTTATTGATGAGACTCCCACCACAGACAGTGAAATTAGTCCTGATACTGTAAATGCCTACTTGCCAGGGCCAAGACCCTTCAGTCGCATCCACTCCACCAATAATCCTGGTGTTAAGTGAAGCTCGACCGCACACTGATGAGAGAAAAGAATATGAGAGAAGCTTTGAATAAAGTGAAGAAAACTGTGTAGAATATCTTGAGTGTTGACGGTCACATGGAGTTACGCACCATCTTGCTGACCAAAAGATCCTATAGTAGAAGAAAACAAATTCAAAATAAAGTTAATGTTGAGAGAGACAGAGAGAGAGACAGAGAGAGAGAGAGAGAGAGAGAGAGAGAGAGAGAGAGAGAAAGAGAGAGAGAGAGAGAGAGAGAGAGAGACAGAGAGAGAGGGACAGAGAGAGAGAGAGAGATCAGTTAGCGTTTGCCTACCTGTTAGATATAGAAGTACAGTCAGAGCAACACACAAGACTGTGTTAGACCTCATTCTGATGTTTTCACTGATGACTGATGACTTGATCTACAGCACCGCAGGCTTTTTAAAGAGGGATTCTGACTCCTCCTCCTTTCTGATTTCAACCTTTTCATTGGTTTTGAGACCAGAGATGATTGAAATATTTTGTGTCAAATCAAAAACTTCTGTCTTCAAACTTAGATCTGATGTTACTCACTTTATAATAAACAAGTTTCATTTGTAAAGCCCACATCATCTGGAGCAGTTTGCAAACATGGCTTTTCACACAGAGACAATAATCACACAGAGTCACATTTTAAAGTCGCCTGCAATGGATCAGCTGATTTTTATTTATTTTATTGTTCAATAGGGTGTCATTACTTTTCCACATGACGGTAACTATAGTTGTGTATTATTGCATTTACACAAGCATTACAAACATAAGATATGCAATATAATATCTTAGTTACAGAGTCTTAATAAATGAAGGCAAAACACATGAGGTTAAATTCATATTTTAATTCACTTGAAAAAACTATTTCTGTTCCTCAGTATAACTGTAGCACACGGCTGAAAAATCATCAGGTGTTTTTTAATAAGCTTTATAGATTGCAGTTTTATTTCAAATGTCTCACTTATATTATTAAAGAGACACGTCCCACTATAGATAATGTGTATTAAATGACTGTTTTTCAGTAATAACAGTGTTTTGTGATCAGTGACTTACAATCGTGTCCAAATGTGATGTCTGGGGGCGTTTCTTACTGTAGAGGCTTTTATTGGAAAATCCATCTTTGTACATGTGCAGTGACGGACTGGCCATCTGGAGAACTGTGAGTTAAGATATAAAGAAATTATAATATAATTTTCCTTTCCTACTTGTTATAGTTGTGATTTCTGTCCCTCAGCCTATAGCTGCAATAATAGCGATCATCAATGTCAAAAGGTTGATCAATCAAACAGAGTTTACAGAATTTTATAAAGGCAACACTTTATTCTTATCCCCAGATTCAGGTCTGCTGAGTAGAACCAGGGATTGAGAAATGCGAGTTGATTTAAACCACAGATTTACTTTCCCCTTGGAAATGGCAGCGTCCAACATGCGGCAGGACCTGGTTCTGTGGTCCAGCTTCAGTAGGAAAGTCCTCATAGTTGAGTTGACTGGACCTTGGGAAGAGGCCATTAATGAAGCATTTGAAAGAAAGAATCTCCGGTTTGCCAACAAGTCAGCGGAGGCTGAAGATCGGGGATGAACAGATAAAGTGTTCCCGGTGGAAGTGGGCTGCAGGGGCTTTGTTTCCAATTCCTCTACAAGTCTGTTTAGAAAGTGGGGATCAGATCAGGCCCAACGGACGCTAGTCAAAGAACTCGCCACTGTCGCTGAGGGAAGCACCGACTGGCTGTGGTTGAAACGGAAGGACACAATATGGGCTGCCAAATGACCACATAATAAAAAAGTGTTTTGTGTTGTAATGTTATGCCATATGGGACCAGGGGCACTGAGCTTGCATTAACAGGATGGTGTGTATGGTTGTGACGAGGTTATGGTGATGTGTTGTAATGTTATGCCGTAATGTAAAGAATTTGAGTTATTTCTGTATGAATTAACAAGCACAACTGATTATAGTTATGATTTTTAGCTATGAATGGAATGCTTGAGAACCTTTAAACATAATTGCTGCTTTCGTCCCAAGCGTTTTAACGATCCTGTGTGACAGGCATCTGAAGACATTGGGACCGATCTGACAAAATATGTTTTATATAACAATCCATGTAGCCTATTAAATGCTTTTCTACATAGTTTTACATACAGTATTGTCTTATACACTCTCTTTACTATAACATTATTAGAAATAATATCAACAATATTTAAAAGTAAACTACAAGTATGATAGGTTTACTTCTGACATCTGACCCATTAGTACAGTCTTCTTTTCTACTTTGATTATTGCATATCCTCTCCATATATATTTTTTGAGCCAAGTTACCCAATGACTGTTTAAATAGTATACATAAACTGATTACAGCCAGTGTAAGTAAACACCGATTACAATAATACCGATCACAATAGCACTGTTCACAATAACACAGATCACAATAACACCGATCACAATAACACCGATCACAATAACACCGATCACAATAACACCGATCACAATAACACCGATCACAATAACACCGATCACAATAACACCGATCACAATAACACCGATCACAATAACACCGATCACAATAACACCGATCACAATAACACTGATCACAATAGCACTGTTCACAATAACACAGATCACAATAGCACCGTTCACAAAAACACCGATCACAAAAACACAGATCACAATAACACCGATCACAAAACCACCGATCTCAATAACACCGATCACAATAACACTGATCACAATAGCACTGTTCACAATAACACCGATCACAAAAACACAGATCACAATAACACCGATCTCAATAACACCGATCACAATAACACCGATCACAATAACACCGATCACAATAACACCGATCACAACAACACCGATCACAAAAACACCGATCACAATAGCACCGATCACAATAACACCGATCACAATAACACCGATCACAATAACACCGATCACAATAACACTGTTCACAATAACACTGATCACAATAGCACTGTTCACAATAACACCGATCACAAAAACACAGATCACAATAACACCGATCTCAATAACACTGATCACAATAGCACTGTTCACAATAACACCGATCACAAAAACACAGATCACAATAACACCGATCTCAATAACACCGATCACAATAACACCGATCACAATAACACCGATCACAATAACACCGATCACAACAACACCGATCACAAAAACACCGATCACAATAGCACCGATCACAATAACACCGATCACAATAACACCGATCACAATAACACCGATCACAATAGCACTGTTCACAATAACACCGATCACAATAACACCGATCACAATAACACCGATCACAATAGCACTGTTCACAATAACACCGATCACAAAAACACAGATCACAATAACACAGATCACAATAACACCGATCACAATAACACCGATCACAATAGCACTGTTCACAATAACACCGATCACAAAAACACAGATCACAATAACACCGATCACAATAACACCGATCACAATAACACCGATCACAATAACACCGATCACAATAACACCGATCACAATAACACCGATCACAATAACACCGATCACAATAACACCGATCACAATAACACTGATCACAATAGCACTGTTCACAATAACACCGATCACAAAAACACAGATCACAATAACACAGATCACAATAACACTGATCACAATAACACCGATCACAATAACACCGATCACAATAACACCGATCTCAATAACACCGATCACAATAACACCGATCACAATAACACCGATCACAATAACACCGATCACAATAACACCGATCACAATAGCACTGTTCACAATAACACCGATCACAATAACACCGATCACAATAACACCGATCACAACAACACCGATCACAAAAACACCGATCACAAAAACACAGATCACAATAACACCGATCACAATAACACCGATCACAATAACACCGATCACAATAACACCGATCACAATAGCACCGTTCACAATAACACCGATCACAATAGCACCGATCACAATAGCACCGATCACAATAGCACGGATCACAATAGCACTGTTCACAATAACACCGATCACAAAAACACAGATCACAATAGCACCGATCACAATAGCACCGATCACAATAGCACCGTTCACAATAGCACCGATCACAATAGCACCGATCACAATAGCACCGATCACAATAGCACCGTTCACAATAACACCGATCACAAAAACACAGATCACAATAACACAGATCACAATAGCACCGATCACAATAGCACCGATCACAATAGCACCGATCACAATAACACCGATCTCAATAACACCGATCACAATAACACCGATCACAATTATGGTGGTTTGATGAAATTTCTTTCATTTTTTCAACATTAATTGTAGGTGTAAATGTCTGGGACATGACAGTATATTGCCAGATAGTAATTCATACAATTAGCAAAAAGACAAATAAATGACATAACTGGTTGTCATTGAAGGCAACCTACAAGCATAGGCGGAGTTTGACATTCGAGCCAGGGGGGGGCAAAAAAAAAGTCTGGAAATGGCGACAAGCAAAACAGTAGACTGAATCATTTAACGGAATACTCAAGCCAAGGGTAATTCTTGTAGAAGTAAGTGGAAAACGATCGTTTTGTACTTCCAAAACATTTTGAGGGGAATTGGGGCATAGCAGGTTGCTTGGGACAGCCGTGTTTTTCTCCAAGATCATCTGTGTTGGTGTTAGCTAGTGCATCTGTGGCCGTGGGGTGAACGTCAGGACTGCTAGCGGTTGCTGCTGATCCAGAGCTGCTCGGTGTATCCCAAAATAGAAATAACATCCTACAAAAATTTGATAAAGACTCAATCACTAAACTAAGAACAATGTATCTAACACTCCCCATACCTCCTAAAGTGAAAGAAACACACTTCAAAGTAATGAACAATATTTACCCCTCTAAAAATTTACTGAGTCTTCGCTTTGGTATAGATGATAATACATGTACATTCTGTGAAAATTATGTTGAAACTACGGACCATGTGTTTTTCTCATGTAATGTGATACAGACATTTTGGTGTGATGTGTATGAATGGGTCAAGCAACAGATGTCTTCATTCCCAACTTCTTTCTCTAGGGACGATATAACATTTGGATCGTTATTACAAAGCAAGGATGATGAGCTCTGTACCAATACAATTGTATGTCTAGCTAAATTCTTCATCCACAAATGTAGAATTGTGAAATCATCTCCCAAATTTGTTGTTTTTTTAAACGAATTTAAACTGTATATGAAGTCTTTAAAAATGTTGAAAGGTCCGATAGCACAAAAAATATATGATACCCTGAAATACTTCCCAACTTAGGTTGATAGCTGAACAATAACGGAATTCTCCCCTTATGTCATGTTGTAATTTTATTTTATTTTTATTTTATTTTTTTATTTTTTTATAAATCATCTTTTTGTTTGTTTTTCTTAGACTGCATATATAATTCCTGTTTGTATTAAGAGCTGCTCCCTCAGGCTATGTCTTTTCTGTATTATGAAGAAACGGATGTTATGCAACCATGTTTGTTTGTAAATCTTGATAATTTCAATAAAAAAAAAATAATAAAAAAAAAGGTGTATCCTCCAAGTTCACAGCGGTGTCTGTTTGCCTGTCGTCATCATCGGTTACTGTTGTTTGTGTTGTATCTTTGTTAGATCCAGAAGACTGAATATCTGTGTCATTTGGAGCTCGACGTTTTAAAAATCTCCTTGTGTCCATATTTTTGTGTAACTAGTCCGACCAGGTAACTACAACGGTATTACATGCTAGCTAGCTGAGAATCGCTGGACTTACGTTACTTGTCACATGACCCAGAGCCCTGAATTTTTTTTTTACTAAAGGAGTATATGAAATCAGATGTATTACCTACCACCATTTAGTTGTTTTATTTAAGATATTTATAATATACCATTTTTTTAAAGAATGCAATTATTTTTTTGTTCAAACAATGCAATTACCCGTTTCAGCCGCCAGGGGGGGCAATGCTCCCCCTGCCCCCGCAAACTCCGCGCATGCCTACAAGTTATGAGAATGTTCTATGAATAAAGGCCCCTGATAAGTTCAGAGAACGTCCTGAATGTCTGTCAAGGAGAATCACGCGGGGTCTGACACTCACAGACCTGCTTAACTGGCTTTAAGCTGATTCTTTCGTTCTGTTATTCATGTTTACAAAGATCATATCACAGACATTTGCTGAGCCAAAAAAGCAGTTGTAAATGACACAAGGATCAGAAATTCAAGAAAATATTTAGAAGAAATCCTTTTATTGTCCAAGAGTTTCTGTAACAAACAGAGCCGCATCACATCTTATTCTTATGTTCTGACAGTTTACAGTTGAACTATTCAGCACAAAATATTATGACAATTCCCTGTTTCTGGTCTGACTTTTATATATTTTTTGAGACCATTGATGATTGAAATATTTATCCAAAACACAGCGTTCCTTTAGAACTTTACATGACAGACATCATGAATTCAATTCAATTCAATTAAACTTTATTTATATAGCGCTTTTCACAATTTGCATTGTTCCAAAGCAGCTTTACATGGGAAAAATTTAAAATAAAACCCCCCAAAAAGGGTAAAACACGCTACATGGTGTTTTATATAGTAAATTAAATGAATTTGGTAAATAATATCTAATGTCAGCATCTCCTGGTGGTTTATTTAGCATATTTTGCATTAAGTGAATGCTTGGCTGAAAAGATGCATCTTTAATCTAGATTTAAATTGGGCGAGTGTGTCTGATCCTGGAATAATATCAGGAAGGTTATTCCAGAGTTTAGGTGCTACGTATGAGAAAGCTCGACCCCCTTTGGTGGATTTAGTTATTCTAGGTGTTATCAAAAGAGTTTTGAGATCTTAGAGAGCGTGATGGGTTGTAGTGTGATAGAAGCTCTGTTAGGTAGGTAGGGGCTAAACCCTTTAAGGCTTTATAAGTGATTAAAAGAACTTTAAAGTCAATACGAGACTTAATGTGTATGTCACGAAATGGTTTGGACAGAACCCAGATGCAGGCAGACGAGGGGTTAAGTATAAATGTTTATTACATAAAAGACCCACAACGGGGAAAAACAAGAACAAAAACACACTAGAAAACAAACACTAGAAACAAAATGTTCACAAAACTGAAACAGGGTAGTCCAACAAGACGAGAAACGGGGATACTACCGTGAGCGTTGATAGCAAACACTAACATCAGACAAAAGATAATGCACTAACACAGAACAGAGAGAAACAGAGACTATATAAAGGGAGACACTAACGAGGAGTGATTACATGGGGAGAGTGGTGACAGGTGATTGGAATAAAACCCTAACGAGTGAAACAACTACCAGGTGATGGGAATAAAATCCTAACGAAGGTGAAACACAAAACAGACGATGGGAATGAAACCCTAATGAAATTACAGGAGATAGGAGGGTGGGGCTGTGAGACATAACAGGAAGACACGTGGCATCAAGTAACAACATAGAGCCACGTGTCTCCACACATAACACAACAGAAACCCGAAAAACGTGGCAATGTCATGACTCTGCCCAGGGAGCTAGAAAGCTCGAGACAGGAAGGACAGAGTCCTAACAGTGTATCCAGTGAAGGGTTGATAACATTGGGGTTATGTGATCGTATGATTAATGCATTATAAATCAGGTTCCACCTGTAAAGCCCACATCGCCAAGATAGTTGTAAGAGTATGTGCAGCACATATTTATGTATTCAAATCAAATGTCCCTAACTGGATCAGTGCATGTAAGGTTAAGAAAACATTTACATTTACATTTAGTCATTTCGCAGACATACGTCCAGCTGGTAGATGAAAACATAAGTCCAGCTGGTTGCTGGATGGACATTATAGAACACAAAATATTGATTTGAAATTCTAAACCTTACGACAAATTAACACCACGATCAAGTTTTTGTGTCTTTGCAGTTTATCAGGCCACATGTCTGAAGTTTATTCCAACCAGATAAAAACAATGAAGAACTCTCTATACGGAGCCTCTTTTTATTACAGAAAAACCCTGTAAAAATTAACAGTAAAATTCTGTAGTTTTCACGAAGAAAACTGTTGTCAGAAAGCGTCTGTAAAAATACAGAAAGTACTGTAAAATTCTTTGTGAAATTCCGTAGTTTTTACAAGGAGTTTTTTCTGACTACAAACACTATCACCACCTTCACTTACAGTCACCACTGTCACTTTATTTCTCATTGAGAATTAACACAAGTTTACATGTTGATGACTTTTGTTGAGTTGCCATTACGGTGATGAGTGTTTGCTTTAGTTGGGATCTTGACACTTTGCATATTAAGTCAAGTCTTCTTTAGTGACTTTAACAATATATCTGATGATGAATCTTATCAGGTGTATAAAATAGAGTAAAGACCTGCGACTCAACCTGCGTGACTACACCGAGCAAAGATACGGGCAAGCCCAGCCCAGCCGTATATTTAACATACCTCTTGTTCCTATTTAATTGTATACTAAAATCATGTGTTTCCAGTTTATTCCTGTACTCCACCACAGACAGTGCTCTCGCCCAACCCGCCAGGACAGAATTTCTGCTTTTGGGTTCATCTCGCAACAACATCATTACAGCGGTCAGCCACAGGAGAGTGTTAAGACAAATCTGTTACTTAGAAATGTCCTGCTAAAGCGCTTCTTTATTTGTCTTATAATGTTTGTGCAGCCCAACCAGAAGAGGATGAAGTAAGAGGCGGAGCACAAAGAAACAAATCCTCTGATCTCTGATGATTGACAGCTGTCAATGAGTCAAAAGGGTTTATGTCTTTAATGTGTAAAAAACAGTGTGTCGAATGTGTAGAAAAAAAACACGATGTGATGTTTGAGAAATCCATTTCTTAATTAATCTGATATATTTCTGTGTGAATGAATTGATGTCAATGTGCATTCAAGAATAATTTTATTTTTAGATTGATTTTAGAAATATGAATCTGAAGAACATGAATCTCTAACAAAACAATTAGCTTGTCTGTCTGTTTGATTGTGTGTATGTCTGTCTATCTGTCTGTTTTCTTTCTGTCTGTCTGTGATTGTTTTCTGTCAGTTTGTCTGTGGAGTGCTTTATTTAAAGACTTAAACAAACATTTGCTGGGACGTGACAGGAAAGTAAAACTAATGTTGCTTAAAATTGAATCAAAGGTTATCTTACTTGAAATGGAGGAAACTATATTTCCTACAAAAGGGACAACAGAACAACATTCACTGTTCTAGAGGTCTATATGATATAAGAAGTCTCAGAGATGTCTTGCAGATGAGCAAACAACCGATGACAGACATTTAATAGACGTCTGCCAGATGTATCAGGGAGTGGTCGGATTAACACTAAATAAAATTAAAAGCACAGAAGCAGCACTAATAATTATTGTAATATATGTAATAATTTATACTGAATTTGAAAATAATATTTTAAAGTGACCCTTGTTTGGTGAACAGTTCTCGTGCTTTGTTCTCGTTGCGTTTTCTCCAGAAGATGTCGCCAGTAGGCTTCGTGTAAAGGGATACTCCACCCAAAAATGAATGAGTATCTAATGTTATGTTCAACAGAACAACTACTAAATGTCCTGTGGTATGGTGCCTTAGAAATGTCAGTTGCTAACCATAACTTCTAAATACCTTTCTCTGTGTTCATTAGAACAAATACATTTATACAGATTTGGATCAACTTGAAGGTGAGTAAATGATGACAGACTTTTAGAATTTTGTTCAAAGTTGCCCTTAAATTCACCCTCACAAAAATAACACTGACAGTGTTGATTCAAAGAAAAGGCGCAAGGATGAGATTCGATGATAAATGAAGGATAGATAAATAAAATAAAAAAAAATCTACTCACTCACACCTTGATTACTCAAGACGTAAAAACTTAAGCAATTGGCATTGTGTCAATGATATTACAAATGCTTTGTTTGTTATCAAATAACAAATGTTTACAAAAGAGTTGCCTGAAAACAGAAAAGCACATTAAAATAAAGAACACACGTCATAACAAACATTGGATACAAATTTATAATCAGTAACATTACACATGTTTAAATTGCTCTCGCTTCACACTATTAACAGAATTTAAATTGCTACAAAATAACAAACAAAAATCAAACTAACAGGTCGCTTCAGTCATGTGACCATACAGTATTTGTTCAGTCATGTGACCATACAGTATTTGTTCAGTCATGTGACCATACAGTATTTGTTTAAGTAGAAACGGGGAGTGTACTCTCAGTCAGTCTTTCTCTTTTATTTGTCATTCATCCAAAAAAGAAAAGATCGAGATCACTGCACACGAGAAGCAGAAACAACATTTGTACAGACATGGCAATTGCAGGTTAGTTAAAGTAAATGAATTTATTTCTGGACATTCTGACAAGGTGTGATCAACTAACAAGAAAGATAAAGATTTTAGCCAAACCTGGAAATATTATTTGCTAAAAAATACTTGAGTTAATATATTAAAGGAACAGTTCATAAATGTTGAGACTTTTTCAATCATATAGGGACAAATCTTGTACCTTCTTGGATAAAAATTGGGTCTAAGATTCTACCACTGACGTACCAGTGTATTTATATAGATTAGTGAATCATCTAGACGTTTAGCAACAGCTCTTGCTGCTTATAATTGACAGAAGTTGGCAACACACTTACATTTCTTCCTTTTGTTAACTTGTTTCAGGTTGAGACACAATTATTACCATTAGGGGAAATTTGTACAATAATTTTGCTGTAAATATATGAAGAGTTTATTTCCCAAAAGAGATTGAGAGATTGAGAGAGAGAGCTCAGTTTTAAATCTATTTAAAAAATCATATTGTGCATTACAATTAATATCAATCAAACTGCAGTTGGTTTGTTTGACAGTTAACTAACACAATATAAACAGGATATCAACATAATTGTTTATATTAATTTTATACTTATTAATTATACTTATGAATCTCTTTTTGGAAATAAACTCTCATATAATAAACTCTCATATAATAAACCTACAGACATTTTTTAGAAAAGAAAAGTGTATATCTATATATCATTATGTCAAAACATTTTGCTATTTTTATATTAGGAGATCTGAGGATTGTGTTGCTCGGGAAAACTGGACAAGGAAAGAGTGCAACAGGAAACACTATACTGGGTAAAGAAGTGTTTAAAGAGGATCTTTGTCCAGATTCAGTTACTCAACACTGTGAAAGAAAAGAAACACCACAAGGCAGAAGATGTATCTCAATAGTTGACACACCAGGACTCGAGGATACAGAGAAGGAAACAGACCTGAAGGGTGAAATTGAAAAGTGCATAAAGATGTCTGGTCCGGGTCCTCATGTGTTTCTGCTGGTTATCAGACTGGATGAGAAATTTACTGAAGAGAGCAAGAACACAGTAAAGTGGATTCAGCAGAACTTTGGAAAAGATGCTGTTAAATACACCTTCATTCTGTTCACTCATGTTGATTTACTGAATGGTGAACCACTTGAGAAAGTTATAGAAGACAGTCGAGATCTTCGTGATTTAGTTATCAGCTGTGGTAGTAAATATCATGCACTGAATAATGACAACAGATCGGATCAGGCTCAGGTGATCCAGTTGCTCAAGAAAATTGATAAAATGGTGAATAATAATGGAGGGAACTGCTACACCTATGATATGTATAAACAAGCTCAGGAAGGGTCTTTCAAACAACCCCAGGAAGGGTCTTGCAATAACCTGTCTACTGCTGGAGTAATTTATGGAATAGGAGTAATTTGTGGAATAGGAATAATAGTAGTACTGGCAGTGAAAAGATCTAAAACATCCCCAGAGTAATTATCCATGAAAGAAAACACAACACAGCAGGTTTATAAAATAAAAGTAAAAGGTTTAGAAGGTTTGAGTTTTGTTGTATTTATACATCCATTCTGGAACTTCTGGTTTTCTTTTAATAGACATGTTTTGAAACTTAACATTGGAGTCTTTATCAAATGCATGCTTAAATAAACGGTTTTAAACCACCATGTCTGTTCATATTTTGTCAGAGCATTAAAATATGACTCAATATTAGTGTCGATCGGGGTGGGCAATCCTGGTCCTGATAGAATGTTTAATACGTGTCTCTTTATAAAACACCTGATTCAGCTCATCGGTCTACTGACAGAATGTTTTTCATGTCTCTCTGATGAACACAAGCTGATGAGTTGAATGAGGTGTTTCACATACACTGAAAACAATGTACAGTAGGAGTTACTTTAGTAAGGATTTACTCAATTTTGAAGGAGCTGTCATGTAAAAGTTAAACACAACTATCTGGAGCTTTCTTTAGAGCTTCTCAGGTAAAGATTACTTTGATATTTGATTGTAGACATCCACCATCAAAACTCACCATTACTGTGATCAGTGTTTGATTTTTTGGGGTTCTTGAAACTAAGACAAATGTTCCTGATAAAAATTATGCCTGAACATTTCTATTCTTGTATAAAATCCCTTCATTTATTGTCTACCAAACATTTCTTTAACTATTGAAAATATTGAAAGCAAACAACTGGTCTGTGTGTTTACTATTCATTGGATGAGTTAAATGCAGAGATTAATGTATACATAACAAGACTTTCATATCACGAAATGCCACACATGTGGATAAAATGCCATACGATGTTTTTGTCTGTAGGTTCTGTGTTCCACATGGGTTAGCTCATTTGAGTTATACACTGATAGTGTGCATGTTACAGTCACACAGAATGTTGAAGTTAATGAGATTATGAAGTGATAACAAGAAATGAAATGAAATTCATGAACTTCATTAATAATCACTTGATTAATAATGCTTTCTGTTAATGTTTTATAGAAAATAATTGTTAGGTTTAATGTCTCTATTATGGTGATCAGTGTTTGTTTTAGTTGTGCAGTTTGACTCTTAATATTTTAACAAAATGTTTTCTTAAACTGCTCTAGCTGCGGTAATGGCAAAAAATCTGAAAAAAACATGATCAGACGCTGTTGACTGCCTGATGATAAGTATGTCATTTTCATGTAATGGATTAAATTGTGGACATCTTAAGTGTTTGTAAATTAATAATAAACCCTTAGAAAGCTTTGCGGCACAAAGCATGTTACCATTGTTGAGATTTCATTTGCTGGGTCTTGATGTTTGTGTGAAAATTCTTCAAAGTCAGGATTTTGATATTAAATGACACGTAAGATGTAATTTCATGCCACACTTCTCACATCAGTCATTTATGATGTAATTTTATCTCATTTAACTTCAACATGTTAATATGACTTTATTAATATTATAAAGCCGCCCATCACAAATTTCTCTTCATCATCTCCTTCTTTATTGATTAATATTGCTTTATTTCTGAAACCTCTATTGTTTATGCTGAAAGAGGATTCACGTAATGATTGTCATGTATTAAGAGCACAAGTGAAGCAAACACTGTTCTCAATAGTTGTGCTTAAATGAATCTTCAACATTAACTGAAGATGCAAATGAATAATTCAATGCAATAATAGAGGAGATTATAGAGATCACATGGACTTCAATAACAGACGTCCAGAAGACGTCATAATAACTTTCATTTCGGCTTCTCTGGGAAGTCTTTTAAACATAATCCACGATGTAGAAGAGACGTCTTTTGGACATCACTATGTTTGGACATCACTATGTTTGGACTTCACTATGTTTGGTGGGTAAAGATCATTTTCAAGTCAAATCTAAAGAATGAGAAAGACAATCAAAACTCGTTTAGTCTGCCGGTCCCATGCAAAAACGTTCGATTCCATTTTATCCACACATGTGGCATTGCATGATATGAAAGTCTTGTTATGTATACGTTAATCTCTGCATTTAACTCATCCAATGAATAGTAAACACACTGACCAGTTGTTTTCTTTCATTATTGTCAATAGTTAAAGAAATGTTTGGTAGACAATAAGTGAAAGGATTTTATACAAGAATAGAAATGTTCAGGCATCATTTTTTATTTGCAGGAATATTTGTGTAAGTTTCAGGGTGAGGTCAATGTTCCTTTAAGTTACAGTGTTGGCAAAAACAGTTTGTTCTTTTTAAAAGCTGTAAATATGAATATACGCATTTCCGACCTTTTAATTTTAATATTATGCATCTTCATTAAACAGTTTTTTTCTGTTTACACTAATAGTGATTTGAGATCATTACAGGGTTTTGACCAAAGACACAGATATGATAGAACAAAATAATATACTAAATCTATTTCATGTGTGCAGATGAAAACCTTTGGATCAATGTTAAGAAATAACAAATATTTGCAAATAAATGACTCAAAGTCAAGAACAACTATTTATAAAACTTTACAACAATTTCATCCCTATTCAGAAATCAGCAATATAACCTGCCACCACTGCACCTTTAGGAATAAGGTGTCAAACCCTAATACATATCACATATTGTCAAAATACTTTCTATTGGTGCAAATGACTGCCAAGCCTATGTCATTATATCATAGATGAAAGTGGAATTAGAGCTCAGAGCATTTCTTCCCAGCCCATTCAGGTGTTCTCTGACAGAGGAACAGCGAGAGAAGAGAGAGAGAAATGGCAGAACAACATCAAGGTGAGTTGCAAATGTCCTGTGTAACATATTTATTTATTTTTAATTTAACTGTCTACATATTTGCAGGTCATTAAATCTTTAATAGATGGAAAAAACAACAATTTATACAATTTATTTGAAGCTATAATGAGCAACACAATTTATCATAAAGCACAAATGTAGGTGACATTTATGTTAACATAGTATCACCAATTTATATAAAAGTGTATTATTCATAATATTTAAATATGAAATTTTTATGTAAATGTAATAGTGATTTTTTCCAAACTGAAACTATACTCAAGACTGTAAGCCCAATTGTTGTTTATACTTGAAAATAGCAAGTAATCATTATTACCTATAGCAACCATTGAATCAATCTCATTCATAACTCCCAGCATCGTCATTTTTATGTGATATTGAGTCAATCCAATTAACAATGACTAATAAAAAAAATTATTGTAACATCTTGTGTTTGTTATCAGGAATTTAATTCAGGACCGCTGTTCCCAGTCAACATGCGAGATCATTCTCATACTTTGAATATTTGAGCTCAATGTGAATTCATGTTATTTAGTCATCATTATGGTGAAGAGTGTTTGCTTTAGCTAGAATCTTCACCCTTAACTTTTAGATACTAGTTGTACTCTTACAGTCAATGTTGATTTATGAAGCACAATTGCTGTGGTAATGAAAAACTAAGAGTTCCTTAATACTGAAAAACTAGTGATTATGAACTGGTGATAATAATCAACTGATCGCATGTTAAAACTTGAGTCATTATTTTACAGCTCAAGGCTAAGCAGTGTGAGGCATATGAGATGTTTGAAACGATTTTTGTAACGAATACATGCTATAAAGTCTTAAGAAAGTGTTGAGAAACAAACAGACATATAAGCCAATGCCGGTGACAATTAGCAAAATAACATCTTCATGCTGCAATGCATGTTGGGTAACAATATAGTTCAAAACGCATTAATGACTCCCAGCATGCATTGCAGCATGAAGCTTCTCAATTGATTCTTTGCATAGTTGAGGTTCATACACTGAGTCTTATAAATTTTGACACAATTTAAAACTTAAGACACAAATACATTGTGCATAAATCAATTAATAGACCTTTTTATTGCTGCTTTTTTTACTGCAAATTATATGTTTTATTGCTTTTCTACCCTATCTGCAAAATTTTATTTCAGGTTTATATGACAATAAAGATCTTGAATCTGATAAGGGTGATGTATAAATTAGCAACCTAATAATCTAATTTAATTTTAGCAAGTTTGCTGCTGAAAACGAACAGTCATCCTGTCATTATGTTAGGCCCCTATATCAGAATAATCAGAATCAGTTCTTGTATCACACTAAAGGGGTTTATTCTGCAATAACAACCATCTGGATGCATTATGAGGGCTGTGAGTGTACATTTTAGTGCAAAATGCTTGATTTACAAGTTCCCAAATTTGCTCTCAAGTTTTGCTACTGATTTAATTTCATAGCTGATGGTGACATTACAGTGAAGGAAATCATGACATTAACATATGTATAATATCAGCATGGTGTGAATTCAGACAACAAATATATCTTCTTCTTTGACCAGATTTGAGAATTGTGCTGTTGGGTAAAACTGGATCAGGAAAGAGTGCAGCAGGAAACACCATCCTGGGAAGAACAGCGTTTACTGAGAAAAACCGTACAGATTCTGTTACAGCAGCCTGCAAGACAGAACAAGGAGATGTGAACGGACGAATCGTAACAGTCACTGACTGTCCTGGTCTGTTTGACACTTCAGTCAGCAATGAAACTTTGCAGATGTCAATACAGCAGTGTCTCAGCATGTCTGCTCCTGGTCCTCACGTGTTTCTGCTGGTCATCAGAGTGGGTGTGAAGTTCACGGAGGAGGAGAAGAACGTTGTGAAATGGATTCAAGAAAACTTTGGAGAAAAGGTTGAAAGATACATCATCATTCTGTTCACTCATGTTGATGCGCTGAAGGGAAAACCTGTGGAGACATATGTTGGAAAAAGTAAAGATCTAATGCAACTGCTAAAAACCTTTTATGGCAGATATCACACATTCAACAATAAAAACAGAAATGATCGAGCACAGGTTACAGAGTTGATTGGATTGATTGAAAAGCTGAACAATTTCAATGGAGGAGTGTCTTACAAAATTGACGTGTAGAAGCCCAGAAAAGCCTTAACGTGATATTAGTAATAGTCAAACTAAGTGATTAAGAGCAACAGATATGCATTAATATAGGTACAGAATACTATACTTTAGAGCTAGAATATTTTTTTATGGGATTGTGTCTGTGTTTTCTCTGCAGCTCTTATTTTACATAGATTTAGCAGGATTGTTTCTATTGTAAAATTAGCTCTAAATAATCCCACATAATAATGTTATTCTGTCTTGGTTTATAATCTGTGTCATTTTATTATTAGTAAAACAATACAAAATAAATCTTATTTCTCCTATCTTACGTACTGTAACACACTGATTTTTAAAGACGGGGCTTATTATACACTGACTGCCCAATAAATCAACATGTATATCTTTTATAAAATGTTGTGAAATGACATATGAATTGATCAATAAAAATAGAAAGCTGCAAACTGTACATATATTTTCACTCTTTCTCTATTAAATAAATCTTAAGTGATTATGATACTTTTAAATCACGTTTCATCATTTTTTCAATGAGCAGCATTGCCCAATAACCCTCCCATAAAAGTTTTTATATCTCTCACTCATTTTATCAGGCAATTCTCTGCATGGTGGTATTTTGTCAGTTAATATTTATAAGCACCCTTATAACCAGCTGTTGTTTTGCATCTGGTGTTCAATAAACACGAAATTCATCCTGGAAGAGGATGATGAGGAACAGAACTGGAAAATGCTTTCTGTTACACTTTGTCAAGCACAAGACTCAGTCTACCTTGACACCTGGATTTGGGTGATTTGGGGTTTCATCCCTTCATGACATCAAGACCAGATTACTGTAATGCACTATTAGGTGGTTGCCCTACATGGTTTAGCTCCTCACTACTTGAGTGAACTTCTCATGTATTACAGTCCATCACATGCACTACGCTCTCAGGCTTCAGGTCAGTTGGTAATACCTAGAAGTTCAAAATCAAGTGCAGGTGGCAGATCCTTTTCCTATCTAGCGCCTAAACTTTGGAACAGTCTTCCCTGCACTGTGAAACATGATCAGACGCTGTTGACTGCCTGATGATAAGTATGTCATTTTCATGTAATGAATTAAATTGTGGACATCTTAAGTGTTTGTCAATGAATAATAAACCCTTAGAAAGCTTTGCGGCACAAAGCATGTTGCCATTGTTGAGATTCATTTGCTGGGTCTTGATGTTTGTGTGAAAAGTCAGCAAAGTATTTCAAACTATTGGATTTTTTATATTAAAGGTCACATATGATGCAATTTCCATGAATGGAAAATGCCATGTATTATTAATAGTATAAAGCCATCACTACCTTCTCTTCATCATCTCTTTCTTTATTGATTCATAATGCTTTATTTCTGAAAACAAAGCTGAAAGAGGATTCACGTAATGATTGTCATGTATTATGTCATGATTCTGCTGTATCATGTCAAGTTTCTCTTGGTGTAGTGGCAGGATCATGACAGAACCTCATGTGTAATGTGGAGAGAGGCAATTATTGTTATGTCTTACATACACTCTGTCTGGTCTTCCCATCCTCTCGTTACCTCGTTATTGATTAATGCCCTTCACCTGTTCCCCTCTTGATTTGGTCCCTTATTTAATGCCCCTGTGTCTCCAGTCTTGTGCTGGTTCATTGTGATTTGGTTGGTGAGTGCATGTCTTGTCAGTTTAGTTATTTGTAGTTAATGTCAAGAGTTTATTTAAGTGTAGTTAGTTTTAGTCCTGTCTTGTCATGTTATTATATTGTCATGTTTTGTTATGTTAACCCCACGTGGGTCTTTGTTTTATTATCTATTAAATTATCTGTTAACCCCTTACCCGCTGTCTGCACCTGGGTCCTCTCTGTATCTCACCACACGTTCATGACAGTATTAAGAGCACAAGTGAAGCAAACACTGTTCTCAATAGTTGTGCTTAAATTAATCTTCAACATTAACTGAAGATGCAAATGAATAATTCAATGCAATAATAGAGGAGATTATAGAGATCACATGGACTTCAATAACAGACGTCCAGAAGACGTCATAACTTTCATTTCGGCTTCTCTGGGAAGTCTTTTCAACATAATCCACGATGTAGAAGAGACGTCTTTTGGACATCACTATGTTTGGACATCACTATGTTTGGACTTCACTTTGTTTGGTGGGTAAAGATCATTTTCAAGTCAAATCTAAAGAATGAGAAAGACAATCAAAACTCGTTTAGTCTGCCAAGCAAATAACACCGGTCCCATGCAAAATCTTACGCTTCCATTTTATCCACACATGTGGCATTGCGTGATATGAAAGTCTTATTATGTATACGTTAATCTCTGCATTTAACTCATCCAATGAATAGTAAACACACAGACCAGTTGTTTTCAATAGTTAAAGCAATGTTTAGTAGACAATAAATGCATGAACATTTGTGTTAGTTTCAGGGTGAGGTCAAGGGTGGAGTTTTCCCTGAGAGTTCAATATTGTTTCTTCAACCTTCAGTGCGGTCAAAATCATTTTATTCTTTAATATGAGAACCATAAAAACACCACCTGACTCATCACAGGTATAGTGCAGGGATGGATAATTTACTGACCTGAAGGACCATTGAAATGTCCTGTCCGGTGCCGGTGGGGCCCAAATGGGATTGATGTGGACTGTAGATTTGGGACTCAGGTGGTCTTGTCTGTAGGTTCTGTGTTCCACATGGGTTAGACCATATGAGTTATACACTGATAGTGTGAATGTTACAGTGACACAGAATGTTGAAGTTAATGAGATTATGAAGTGATAACAAGAAATGAAATGAAATTCATGAACTTCATTAATAATCACTTGATTACAGTTTTTCTCAATTGTTTACACACATTTTCTGAAAGCATGGCTCATATTCTCAGAACTCTACACACAAATCCAAAAACACAAACACAATTGGCAAAACCCCTCACTTCTCCTGCAAAATGAAACTTTACATTCAAAACAATGTTCTTTCTTCTCAAAATGGTATTTTGTTTTCAAATGACAAACACAAACCATCATATGAATAAACATTTATAAGAACCACTTGAACACTGATGTGCTCTTTATAAAACACTATGATCTATGTAAAACACTTCTCCATTCATCATAATGACTTTGCTCTTTATATGGTTCAGTGTTTCACTTACTACAGACAGTACATATATAAGTGTGTTGTAAAATATTTTTTGTATATATATATAAAAAATAGATTTTATAGTAAGAACACACAAATACACGATAACAAATATATTTTATTTTTCCAACAAAAACAATGTACAGTGTTCATCCCAACCAACACAAAGTTGCACATACAGTGGTCTACATACAAAACAACAGAAGAATTGACTGTATACAGTTACAGTAAAAAACTATGATGCATCTTCTCTTGGGTTTGGGTCTGACCACAGCACCTCATCCACATCACAAGCAATGTTTTTCAGTCCAGCCATGAAAAGCATCAGCTGCTATATCTCCACATGTGTCTTCCATAGCTTGGAGAAGGGGTTTACACATTTGTGACAGGTGTTTACAGGTGATGAGTCAGTGTTCATATTTGAATGGCAGTGTGTTCCTTGTGAAAACAAGAGATTTTTCTGCCCGAAAATTGTGCCAAATGCAGAGAATTGTGTGTAGTGTTTTTAAAAAAGTGTGTTTTAGATCTGCAATGTGAGTGTAAAGCAGGAATTGTGCTTGTAGTTTAGCAGAATTGGTTCAGGGGGTTGGTGAATGAGTTACATGTTGTGGTCATTGTGTCTCAAGTACCAATATTTGTGTGTAAACAATCGAGAAAAACTGTAATAATGCTTTCTGTTGATGTTTTATATAAATAATTGTTAGGTTTAATGTCACTATTATGGTGATCAGTGTTTGTTTTAGTTGTGCAGTTTGACTCTTAATATTTTAACATAATTTTTTCTTAAACTGCTCTAGCTGCGTTTATGGAAAACAATCTGAGGAAAACATGATCAGATGCTGTTGACTGCCCGATGATAAGTATGTAAAAATTAAATTGTGGCCGTTTTAAGTGTTTGTATATAAATAATGATACTACTCAGTAAGCTTTATTGAGAAAAGAAAAAACCTAATTAGAAAAATGAATCACCTTTTAAAGTACACCAAGCACATTGAAATCCTGTCAATAGACAGACATTAAGAATGCACATATGATCCTCAACAATGTTGAAATGCTTCATGCTGTAATGCATTCATTTCTACGAGTCACAAATCAGTTTTCTATGATGCCCACAGAAAGCATATCGGCCCGAAGCATGTTACCATTGTTGAGATTCATTTGCTTGTGTGTAAATTCTGCAAAGTATTTCAACCTATAGGATTTTTATATTAAAGGACACATATAATACAATTTCATGCTATACTTCTCATATCAGTCATGTATGATGTACTTTTATCTAATTTACTTCAACATGTTTATATGACTTTATTAATATTATACAGCCATCACTTTTTTCTCTTCATCATCTCTTTCTTCATTGTTTACACACAAATATTGGTCCTTGAGACACAATGACCACAACATGTAACTCGTGCACTAACCCCCTGAACCAATTCTGCTAAACTACAAGCACAATTCCTGCTTTACACTCACATTGCAGATCTAAAACACACTTTATTCAAAACACTACACACAATTCTCTGCATTTGGCACAATTTTCAGACAGAAAAATCTCTTGTTTTCACCAGGAACACACTGCCATTCAAATATCCACACTGACTCATCACATGTGTAAACACCTGTCACAAACGCTTATACCCCTTTTCCAAGCTATGGAAGACGCATGTGGAGATAAAGCAGCTGATGCTTTTCATGGCTGGACTGAAAAACATTGCTTGTGATGTGGATGAGGTGCTGTGGTCAGACCCAAGAGAAGATGCAGCAGAGTTTTTCACTGTTACTGTATACAGTCAATTCTTCTGTTGTTTTGTATGTACACCACTGTATGTGCAACTTTGCGTTGGATGGGATGTACACTGTGGAAAAATAAAATATATTTGTTATCGTGTATTTGTGTGTTCTGACTATAAAATCTATTTTTTATATATATATATATATATATATACAAAAAATATTTGACAACACACTTATGTATATACTGTCTGTAGTAAGTGCAACACTGAACCAAATAAAGAGCAAAGTCATTATGATGAATGCAGAAGTGTTTTCCATTCATCAGTGTTTTAAAAAGAGCACATCAGTGTTCAACTGGTTCTTATAAATGTCTATTCATATGATGGTTTGTGTGTGTCAGTTTGCCCTGCAAATTCTGGCTGCGTATAATTAGGATTTATCCTTTTTTGGCGTATTGTCCGGGGAGAGGGAGAGGGAGAGGGAGAGGGAGAGGGAGAGGGAGAGGGAGAGGGCTCTGAGCTCCGCGCTCCCATCCGAGCCCGGAGCGCTCCCCCTTTTACCAGGAAGAGAGCCCGAGTCCTGAGCGCCCATCTCCCTGGCTGCCAGAGGCAGGGGTGGGAAAAGGAAAGGAGTCGGGGTGGTGGTGGGATTGTGAAATCAGACGAGAGGATTGAGGTGAGGAGCTTCTCTATATTTATACGTGTTCTGCTGACACTGGTTGGATAATTGGTCTGATTGGCTTTTATGTGCTCGGTGTGCAGTAATTTACCAGGGCTTCTCCCGAACTTTGTTTATTAAACATCATTTAGTATTACAAACCCATTTAAATGTCAATAATCAGTTTCTTCTATTCAGTTTATTGCCAATAAGATGATGAATTTCAATAACAAATTCAATTTTACTCAATTTTATTTATATATTTCATGATTTATGTTTTCATAAAGTGCATTGTTCCAAAGCAGCTTTACAGGTGAAAATAAGAAAAACACAGAAAGCTAAAACATACAGCTCAGTGCTGGTGTTTATAGAACAGACAAATTCATTCTAGTAAATAATATCTAATAAATGGAGTCTCCTGGTGAGTAAGATAACACGGCCCTGTGCCGATGAACCCAAACTCAAATGATAAACAAATGTAGAAAATAAAGGTCAGGAGAAAGCGGTCACAGCCGGGAGGACCAGATCTCCTCTGACGTGTCACAGCTGCACTCACTGACTTTTATTCAAAGTTACTGAGGAAATGTTTATGAAGAACAGGGAGAGATTATTAGTTTTGATTTCCAAAGTTTGATTGTTGAAACTTTTTAGGTATAAATTGGTTTTATTTTGTGATCGATATCAGACAAAAGAGGAATAAGCAGGACAAATAGTAATGGCATTATGTAACAGCTGTAACTTTAAACTTCTGTCATGTGATGTAAGTTTGCATTAAATACTAAGTATTGTGAATTTAACGTTAATGTGACAAGAAGTCCGTCTTTGCTCTTATTTGCTCTTCAGATGTGATCGATCTTATATGATCATATAACCTTGTTTTCACAACATCTGAGACGCCCTGATCTCACACCATACACACATATAACTTGAACATCAACTTGAAATAAAGGTTTGTGTATTTAATGATGACAAGAATAAACATTCTGTGATTTAATGTGAAGTGAATCTTGTTTCACAGGTTCAACTGTACAATGATTCTACAAAAGACACTTACAATAGATTCTCAAAACAGATCAGCTGATGATCTTTGTCTCCATTTCCATTCAGACACACTTTCACTTTCTTCTTTAAAAGCTCATTTTCATTTCTATGATCTAAGAAAGTTTGATCCTCTTGGGTGTAGTTCTGGAACGTAATGAAAACATTATTGTCACACATATGAACAGAAACAGAGAATAAATGACTTTTCTCAACAGCAGATGATATACCTCTCATTCATTTCTGAATCCTGTTGTGCTTCTTCTTCTTCAGTCTGAAGTCCAAACATGTTTTTGCACCACAGCTCAAAACACTTCTGAGCCTCCTCAAGAATCTGCTCATCTGATCCACTATAATAAACCCGAAGGAGTCGCTCATAAAACCTCTCGGGCAGAAAACTGGACAGCTGTTGGTAAAGACAGACGGATGGAACAAGATGACCAGATTATTTATGATTCATATTCATTGATGGATTCAGTTGTTTGTCTAAAAGGCTCATCACAGGTTACCTGATATTTCTTGATCTTGAAGGCTGTGTCGGGGTTTCTCTTGCTGTAGAAATAGAAGCTGTCTATGGGCTTTTTACCCTTCATGCCGTGATCCATGTGAACCACCTGAGAAAAGATTTCACAATATATCAATAAAAACATTCAGATCAAACTGAGAGAGATTATTCCTAAACACAACGTACAGTGACCATGAAATCCACGTGTGACTTTATATTCTGTCTCCAGCGCTCTCGTCCAGTTTTCCTTCAGTGTTTTCATCACATTGCTGTGCTGTGGACGCTTGTTTTCAGATGTAAACTCTTCATGTTAAAAACTTTGGACTCAGAACTCTATGTTACAGTTGGCGTACAACAGCTTTGACAAATTCTAATGAAGTTAAGTAAAAAAAAGCAAACCAAATATCTTTTCTCTTCAGTCAAATGTATTTTTGTTTGAACACTTTATTATACAAATCATTTAGCTCAGTTCTCCTAAAAATAAGTCATTCCAGCTAGTTTTTTTCACATTTTTATACATTTTAAATCATAGACACTGCTTACTCAAAACTAACAAGAAAAAAAGCCTCTTCATTTTATTACACATTATTCAATGTCATTTGTGTTAAAAGCATTCCCATCAGAGACCTTGATGTTAAAAAGCTTAAAAGCAAACTTCAGATTTACAAGGACATTAGTGTGTGGATGTCAAGCGGACATCAGTCTTTGCATTTTTCACCATTTTTTATATCAATTGGACTGAAAAAAGAAAAATAATCTTGAATTGAGTGACTAAGAAAAAGGTAAACCTTAATTCAAGATTATTTTTCAGATTTATTTGCTTGTTTTAAGGACAAATTCACTGAAATTTCATATTTGTTGAGTAAAGTCTTATTTTCTATGGTCAGTTTGCTCATCAGGGAAATCCTTCTTGATTCAAACATTTTTTTGAAATTATTACTGGAAAACAAGAATGTAAGAAATTCATTTTTTTCAGTGTGGAAGTCAAGGTGCTGTGTTGTGTCTCGTGTGTGACGTGTGTTCTGATTTAAATATAAACCAACATTCAAAACAATACAAACTGACTCCATGTAAATTTAAACAAAGTAGGAACACAGTGATCTCACACCCTACTGAAATATTCACCTGATATCAGATTAAAAGAGTGTTTGTATAATAATAACTAGAAGACAATGAGGAACATTCTGTGGTTTCATGTGATGTTAATCCAGTTTCACAGGTTCTTCTGTTTAATGACAGAACATCAGATTCTACTAAAGACACATATTATACAATAGATACTGAAAACATGTTCTTTGTTAATGTTGAAGACGTGTCCACGTGTTTATCAATGTTGAATTCTGATCATGATGTGCTTCACATGATTCCTGCGTACACTGTAAAAAATCCAATTTACAAAAAGTTGTAGAAACTATTATCTTTTAGTTAACTAAGCAATAAAACTATAAAAAGTTGACTTAACAAGTGGAAATAAGTTGTTTCAAAGATTGTCTGAACAACTCAAATGGACATGTTGACTGTACTAAGATATCTAAGTGATGCTCCAAAGCGCTTCAATAAGTTTGACCAACTTGCCAAACTGTGTAATCTCATAAACAATTCTAGTGTTTGAAAGTTCCCAGCATGCATTGCAGAATTTTTTTGCAGTTTAAAATGATTTAAACAATTGCTATTTTAGTGTTTGCTGACTATATATTTTTGTTTTTGTTGTCATTGAAACTTGCCTTTAGTATTTAGAGTTCCTTTTTAACTTTATGATCTTAAATGATGTTTGATGATTGTTACCATGATTGATTGATTATTTGTTGCATGCTAATATTTAGTTGGTTCAACAATAATTTTTCATTTGACAGACATGTTACATTGTTCAGTTTATTGAGTTTGGTGAAGTACTTGTCCAAATGTTGAGTAAACTCAAAAAAGCTGTGCAGCAAGTTGCCTTGAAATTTTAAGGTAAGTCAGCTTTTTATTTTTTATAGCGTAAGAGTAAACTTAAACAAAGTAGGGCAGAAATAATACTTGAAAGCTTGTTTTGATTGACCAAATCACTTACAGAAACAGAACAGCAGTTCAACATTAAATGGAGGCAATCAAAAGATAGAAGTGGCTTTAAAGACGAATATTAATTATAAGAAGATTTGGGATATCATGAAGATATTTCAAATATGAAGGATTTGCACCTTCTTCCCAAAATAGACCCGTTGTAACTGATAGTGAATTATGTTTTGTGGGTAGAAATGAACACTTTCTTTACTAGATTTGAATCAACAGGCAATACTAAATGAAACCGAATCATGATGAAAACATTTGTTGAGACGATAGAAACAACGACTTGAATGGATATATTCTCCTCTGTCTTGTCGGTCTATGGTGTGCGTTCACAAGAGCACTTTGACACATTCGTTGGGGACAGACACCGGCGTTCTGACAGACAACCTGGACGCCCAAACAGATGCTTGCTGTATATAAGCTGATCTTCACAAAACATCTGATGATTCATGAACGCGCACAATAGACCGACAAGACAGAGGAGAATATATCCATTAAAGTTGTTATTTTGGTTTGTTTCTCACACATAAAGCATTCTCAGTGCTTCAAACATATTCAGTTGAGTCTCTATGAGCCGATGGATCAATTCAACAACATCAAATGCTTTTCTAGACCTTCACAACAACTATAACTGTGAAGTCTATGAGGAGGCCTGGAAATCACTCACGTCACTAAAATCTCTTTATTTGTGCTCTGAAGACGCCGTGAGGTCTTAAAACATGTTAAACGTCATGTGGTTGAGTAAAACATGACACATTTGATCTTGGGATGAACTTCTCCTTGAAGATTCTTTCATCAATGCACAAGAGTTCTGAGTAAAACTGCAACCGATGAAGGAAGAGAGAAGGAAAGCTCGACTGAATCAAACCTGATCACTATCAAGTGTTTAAACTTGTTTTCAATGGAATATAAACTAGATCATAAACCTCTGTTCATTCTCAACAGGATCTGTTATAAACACCTGAAATAAAGTGAAGCTGGTGTGTGTAATAAGTGAAGATGTAAATGGTGTGTGTGGAGCTGTGAGGAGATCTTGACATCAACAGATGTTTGTGTTCAGATGATTCTTTATCACTACATCAGTTTGTGTGTCAGAAAATAATATGTTGTGATCTACAAGTGAACCAGAAAAACTTTACTGTCTACTGGAGGAAATATTCACCTCTTCAAACTAAACAACACAGAATCTGTTTACAGTTGTTCAGATGGTCACATGAATAATGAGAAACATGAAGTTTCACTGGTTCTTCTTATTAAACCAGTTTTACAATTGTACAGATTCCCAAAACATGTCAGCTGATGATCTTTGATCTTTTCAAACATTTATCAGTTTTTGGTGTATTGTCCGGGGAGAAGGAGAGGGAGAGGGAGAGGGAGAGGGAGAGGGAGAGGGAGAGGGAGAGGGAGAGGGAGAGGGCTCTGAGCTCCGAGCTCCCATCCGAGCCCGGAGCGCTTCCCCTTTTACCAGGAAGGGAGCCCTGAGAGCCCATCTCCCTGGCTGCCAGAGGCAGGGGTGGAAAAAGGAAAGGAGTCGGGGTGGTGGAGGGATTGTGAAATCAGACGAGAGGATTGAGGCGAGGAGCTTCTCTATATTTATACGTGTTCTGCTGACGCTGGTTGGATAATTGGTCTGATTGGCTATTATGTGCTCGATGTGCAGTATTTACCAGGGCTTCTCCCAAACTTTGTTTATTAAACATCATTTAGTATTACAAACCCATTTAAATGTCCATAATCAGTTTCTTCTATTCAGTTTATTGGCCATATGATGATGAATTACAATAACATTAAGATATTGACAGCTTCAATTCAATTTTATTTATATATTTCATGATTTACGTTTTCGTAAAGTGCATTGTTCCAAAGTGAAAATAGGTGAAAATAAGAAAACCCCACAGACAGAGAAAACAAACAGCTCAGTGCTGGTGTTTATAGAACAGACAAATTCATTCTAGTAAATAATATCTAATAAATGGAGTCTCCTGGTGAGTAAGATAACACGGCCCTGTGCCGAGGAACCCAAACTCAAATGATAAACAAATGTAGAAAATAAAGGTCAGGAGAAAGCGGTCACAGCCGGGAGGACCAGATCTCCTCTGACGTGTCACAGCTGCACTCACTGACTTCTATTCAAAGTTACTGAGGAAATGTTTATGAAGAACAGGGAGAGATTATTAGTTTTGATTTCCAAAGTTTGATTGTTGAAACTTTTAAGGTATAATTTGGTTTTATTTTGTGATTGATATCAGACAAAAGAGGAATAAGCAGGAAAAATAGTAATGGCATAATGCAACAGCTGTAACTTTAAACTTCTGTCATGTGATGTAAGTTTGCATTAAATACTAAGTATTGTGAATTTAACGTTAATGTGACAAGAAGTCCGTCTTTGCTCTTATTTGCTCTTCAGATGTGATCGATCTTATATGATCATATAACCTTGTTTTCACAACATCTGAGACGCCCTGATCTCACACCATACACACATATTTACCTGAACATCAACTTGAAATAAAGGTTTGTGTGTTTAATGATGACAAGAATAAACATTCTGTGGTTTAATGTGAAGTGAATCTTGTTTCACAGGTTCAACTGTACAATGATTCTACAAAAGACACTTACAATAGATTCTCAAAACAGATCAGCTGATGATCTTTGTCTCCATTTCCATTCAGACACACTTTCACTTTTTTCTTTGAAAGCTCATTTTCATTTCTATGATCTAAGAAAGTTTGATCCTCTTGGGTGTAGTTCTGGACCGTAATGAAAACATTATTGTCACACATATGAACAGAAACAGAGAATAAATGACTTTTCTCAACAGCAGATGATATACCTCTCATTCATTTCTGAATCCTGTTGTGCTTCTTCTTCTTCAGTCTGAAGTCCAAACATGTTTTTGCACCACAGCTCAAAACACTTCTGAGCCTCCTCAAGAATCTGCTCATCTGATCCACTATAATAAACCCGAAGGAGTCGCTCATAAAACCTCTCGGGCAGAAAACTGGACAGCTGTTGGTAAAGACAGACGGATGGAACAAGATGACCAGATTATTTATGATTCATATTCATTGATGGATTCAGTTGTTTGTGTAAAAGGCTCATCACAGGTTACCTGATATTTCTTGATCTTGAAGGCTGTGTTGGGGTTTCTCTTGCTGTAGAAATAGAAGCTGTCTATGGGCTTTTTACCCTTCATGCCGTGATCCATGTGAACCACCTGAGAAAAGATTTCACAATATATCAATAAAAACATTCAGATCAAACTGAGAGAGATTATTCCTCAACACAACGTACAGTGACCATGAAATCCACGTGTGACTTTATATTCTGTGTCTCCAGCGCTCTCGTCCAGTTTTCCTTCAGTGTTTTCATCACATTGCTGTTCTGTGGACGCTTGTTTTCAGATGTAAACTCTTCATGTTAAAAACTTTGGACTCAGAACTCTATGTTACAGTTGGCGTACAACAGCTTTGACAAATTCTAATGAAATTAAGTAAAAAAAGCAAACCAAATATCTTTTCTCTTCAGTCAAATGTGTATATAAAACACCTGATCAACTCTCCAGCTTTTAAATGTGTTCATTGGGCCCTAATGAAAACCCTAACAAACTGATGAGTGGAATGAGGTGTTTTATATAAAGAGAGACATCATTATACATGTGAATATGTGTTCACATCTTGCTGTGTGTATGTTTACTACTCCCTGAATGGGTTAAATGCAGAGGTCACCATATCTGACAAATAGGACACTTTCAATTCAATTCAATTCAATTCAATTTTATTTTAGCGCTTTTCACAATTTGCATTGTTCCAAAGCAGCTTTACAGGAGAAAAACGAAAAACCCAAGAAAAACTTTCACTTCATATTATTCAGCTCAAAACATTTATTTCAAACAGTCTCCCCAAAATTCATTTATTTCCGTGTGAAAGCTGAAATTAGTCTGGAAAACACCACATTTGAACTAGTTTTAACTTTGTACAGATAATATCAGACATCATAAAGAGATGTTATAAAACATATCAAGTTGGTTCCTCAGGTAACCTCTTTTCAAGGTTGACAAAGATGTAAAAAGAGACATCTTTCTTAGCTCGGTGGGCTGTCCGTGTAGCTTGCAGGGTAAATATTTACCAAAACAATAAAGGCATTGTATAAAGTAGATTTAAATAAAGTTTGCTACTGTTTGCCTGTATATCAGCATTTGTGTGTACAACTAAAAACTGCAGTTTTGACAAAAAATGTGTGCAAGGTAACAGACTAATTTCTAGAAATATAAAAAGAAATGCAGTACATAAAGTTGCTTGTTTAACAGTTTCCATTTGCGTTTACAATTATTAGCTTAGGTATAGGGTATTTTTCTAAAGTATGTCTTGAATAGTTAAATTGAAGGAAAAAAGTAAAATATCTACCCTTTCGTTGTATGTTTAAGGGTGGAGACTAATGTAACAATGAATCCTGTTGCTGCTGCTGCTATTGCGGCTACAGCTCCAACTCTTCCTGTTGTGGCCACTTTTCCAGCTGCTGCTGCAGCTCTTGCTGCTGCTGCAGCTGCTGCTGTCAACACACTAGTAGCTACTCCTCCTCCTACTAATGTTCTTCCTGCTGCAGCTGCTCCTTCTGTTACTGCTGCTTCAGCTTCTTCCTCTGCAGCTGTGACTGCTGCTTCAGCTGCAACTACTGCTGCTTCAGCTACTTCCTCTGCAGCTGTGACTGCTGCTTCAGCTGCAACTACTGCTGCTTCAGCTACTTCCTCTGCAGCTGTGACTGCTGCTTCTGCCACTTCTGCTGCTCCCTGTGCCACATTTTCTATTCCTTTTTGTGCAGCTGTTACTGCTGCCTCAGATATTTCTTCTGCAACTTTTACCACTGCTTGTTCTGCGGCTACTAATAACGCCCCTGCTCTTTCTGCCAACGCCATGTCTAGAACTATTTTTGCTGTTATTAAAATCCCAGCTCCTAGCAATGTGACTTTACATACACTCTTTGATGTCTCAATCATCTCTTTGTATCTCTTGGTCATTTGAGCCCGTTTAAACATCTCATACGTGTATTGACTGTGTTCAAGGTTCTCCATCATCGTATTGATCTTATTCATGAGCTCTGTGACCTGATCCTGATTGTTTCTGTTCTGATTGTTGAATGAGTGATATCTACCACCACAGCTGTCAACCATATTCTGTAAATTCTTGCTACTTCCAATATACACCTCTAAAGGTCTACCCTTCAGCTGATCGGTGTGGGTGAATATTATAATGGTTCGGTTCAAAACATCTTCTCCAAAATTCTCCTGAATCCACTTCATTGTGTTCCTTTCTTCTTTAGTGAATCTCACACCTAGTTTGAAGACCAGCATAAACACGTGAAGACCAGGAGAAGATGAGAAGAGGGATTTCTCTAGTTCTGCTTTCAGCTCCTTTTCGGTTATAGATGTGTTAACCAATCCAGGAGTGTCGATTATAGAGATGGTCTTTCCACCCACCACTGCCTCCTGTCCCTCGCACATTTTATTGTTTGATGTGATAAAACCAGTCACGTCAAACACTTTTCTGCCCAGTATGGTGTTTCCTGTTGCACTTTTTCCTGCTCCAGTTTTACCCAAAAGCACGATCCTTAGATCACAAACTATAAAACAGAAAAAAACATCAATTTTATAATAACCTCTTAATTGTTATATTTATTATATCACTATAATAAATGATAAATATAGTATAATAATATATATAATTAATAGAATATAATTTAGTATTAATCTAATAATAATATAAGCAGATGAAAACCATTGAATGTTTAAAAAAAACAAGAATAAAAAATTGTTCAAACTTAATTGCAGGTGCGAAAGTGATTATAGAGATCACCTGGACATCAATACCAAACTTTCAGAAGACGTCTTAAAAACGTTCATTCTGTCTCCTCTGAGGACGTCTTTTCACTTCATTAATAACTTAGAATAGACGTCTTTTAGACATGCCTTTGTTGGCAGGGTAGGGACCATCTCTAAAGTTACATACACATTAAAATACATGTTTCCAACTCTAATAGCTTGAAAGGGAATTCATTGTGTGTTAATGTTCATGTGTGTGTCAGCTATTATGAACGCCTTTTAGATTATTTATATTTATTGAAATAAACCATCTGCAAATATTCTTAAACGTAAACCACTTTCTAAAAAGTAAATCAATTTGACATTAGAAATCAAGATTCAAGAGCTCAACTAAAGCAAACACTGATTGATTTACTCGTCATCTTGTCATATCAAACCTGTATGACCACCGAACACAAAAAACTATTTTGAAGAGCACAAAACACAAAGCAAAGTCAATGGGTGTTGCTGTTGTTATCAATTTTTTTCAAAATACCTCTTTTGTGTCCTGAGGAACAATAAAGCTATACAGGTTTGAAATGATGAGAGAGTCATTTATGGGTGAACTATCCCTGTGAGCTGCAGTGCAAACCTTTGACTCTACAACGCCATCTCTGTTCGAAGCAAAACATTGCAGGTTACTTTGCTTTACGTGTGTTTAAAAAACTGATGCTCACATTCTCAATGATTGTAAGCTTTTTGTTATAATGATAATAATCATGATTTTTTGCTTTTAATGATTTGTTTAATTCAGTCTTAAGAGTGTTCACTGCAGATTTCCTATTATTTGTCTCTAAATATAAATATATTTAGAACATGTAAGACGGGGTAAAGGCATTTTTGCTTCTCCCTGTCATTTACGTTGTTTTGCATGACTCTCTCTCTCTCTCTCTCTCTCTCTCTCTCTCTCTCTCTCTCTCTCTCTCTCTCTACATATTTGTATCTGTGGTTAAGCACAAGTTGAATGTTAACACAAATCTTCAAAATATTATAGTCAGCAAATACTCTTAAAGTATCTCTTAAATCTCTTAAAGAGAAGATTTAAATTTAATTGAAAGCTTATAAAATGCAGCGTTCTTCCAATCTGAAAGGGAAATCAGATTCCAATAGAAAAGTTTCATTAACAGTGTCCAATCATTTCAGCACAGGTTATAGATTTGCTGTCTTCTAGTGAATTCTGTATAATATCAGGAGAATTTTCTACTCACCTGTATTTTCTGAAGTCATTTTGGTCTCGGTTGGTATCACTCAGCTTTGTTCACAGTCCTCTGTTACTTCACTGCTTGCTGTCTGGAATGGAAGAGGGAAAGCGCTTTGTTTTGACAGTACAAGTGCCTTTGTTAAAGGCGTTCTGATCATGTGACTTGCTTTACAGAAGTTCTCCGGTGGATTTACTAATTCCTGTTCAAGTATTAAGAAATTGTATGAGATGTCTGAAATTTTGTCCATCATTCTGGATCTAATATTCTGGAACTAATAATCAGATTGTATGCACATAATAGGCAGTTATAGGAATCTATCATTGCCATCTTTGATCTTTCCTTTTTTTAAAGAAATGGTCGAACTCCCTATAAATACAGCTTTTCAAAATGTGTATACAAGGATTTGTGAGACATATGTGCATTTCTTTTGCTCAGAATGAAACATTTTTTAAGTTCACCGCCAGCTAAATCTGAACTGCCACTAGGGGGCACCAAATACGTACAGTAAGCCAGGGTTTCCCAAACTTACATTCTCTTAGTAAAGGTAAAAGTGTAGCACTGACTCACACACATAGACTACTGCATAGGTTGTAAACTGTTATGAGAACACATGTTTTTATACACAATAACAACCTTACACATCTAAATATCACTTTCGATCTTACAATTAATGTTGACATTTTAAACATTACAACAAACCAATGTTATTACTCATTATCATTACTATGATTATACAGTCCTCACCTTACAATACTGAACCAGCTGTTCAAACACAGACATCAAGAATCAGTGTACAGCTGACAATAAACAAACTATTCAGAGCAACACTAAACACCAGAGGTGTTCTGACAGAATGTTTGAGATGTCTTTCTATATAAAACACCCGATTCAGATCATCTGCTAGTTACCTTACACAGCAAGAGAGCAGATGAAAAAAAAACATTAAATCAATGTTAATAATGGTTGATTTGTCAATGCTAATGGAATTGAATCAATATCACTTTGGCGCCTCAATTTATTAAATATATATATATCATCTGTGAAAGGTGTAGGGTCCAAAAATCGCAGCCAGCAAAGACACAAGTGGCCCAGATGGGTTTGATGTAGGCTGTCTTCTGGGCCTCAGCTGGTTTTGTCTGCGGGTTCCATGTAGACCCCACATGATGAGATGAGATAAACACTGCTTATACTACAAGCTCCTAGATGTGACACTAAATAATGAGATGAAGAAGTGATAAGAAACAGAATCACTGATGGACACAGAAACAACAAGAACAAAAAGTACACAAACTTCTTTTAATACATGATTATGGCAACACAAAGTCTTTTGAAGCATCTAGATATTATATGATATCAAGAGACCAAAATAGTTCTACAGATGTGTTATATTTGTGTTTGTTTTAACATCAGCTATGCATCTAAACAATAAAAAAACAGCAGGTGTCATCACTATAGATCAATCATCACTTGATAAGTTACCTCAATTTATTAATTAACTGCATGAATAATTTAGTTTTAGTGTAAGTTCAGTTGGTGCACACACCGGGGACTTTCCTGTGTAGGTCTCTATAAATGATTTTTTAATTACTTTTTGGACAGTATAATTGTTTTAAATTGTTCTGTTTCTAGCTATTATCAGTTTATTGGGAAATGTTTAAATTCAAACTTTATTGACATGTTTAAACATTTTACATCAAATCAATATTATCTAACACAGATGTATCTATGACAATTGACAGAATATTCATTTATTATTGTAGTCTATCTTTTATTTCATTGATTAAATTCTTTATTTTAAGTCTGGGGTGTTGACGATCAAAAGGTGGTTGTGAAATGTTATTAGAAAGAGAAACGAGGCTACGCTAATGGCCTTTGGACAAACAGAGCAGTAGGGAATAGTGGGGTGGTTTGTGCCACGGGGGAAGTAGTTCCACTCTTTGTTTCTGGAAAATCATAGAAGAAATTGGTCATGTGACCACATAATTTAGAAAAGCCATCCATTTTACTCATCCTCAAAAGAAGAGAGACACATGGTATGAGAAGTAAGCACATTTTAGCTCAAAATAAAAATGTGTTCCTTTCAAAGTAAAATTTCTATGATCAAGGTTTTTTGATTGTAGTGTCTGAACAATTATAGACAAGTTTGAAAAATGTTTCACACATGTTTTAGTGCTTTAGCAGGCTACACAATGAGTATATACAGTTAGCATGATGTTAGCTCCTAACTGCTGGATCATGCCAGTTTTTCAAACTTGTGGGTGTAGGGTGATTTGTGCCAAAGGGCTCGGGTTAAATTGTGCCAATGGCACAACTCACCCCCACGTATGATTATTTTCAACATATTATTAATTGTACATTGTACTCTTACATTTTAGCACTTAAGCTTTGTGACATACACACAATACAGAGAAAATAAAAGAGCTGAAAAACTAAAAATGAATGAAAATAAGAAGAGGTGCTCTAAAAGTGTCCAAACCAACCAAACTCCATAAGAAAGCGAATGTCTACAGTAGCTCAGAAGAGAGTGACATCTCCATTCCACATAACAACACCACTGATTAAGTGAGTTCATAATGATGATGATGATGGTGACAAGAATCTGTCTGCTGGTGACTTTGTCATTGTGAGTTTAGCAGGTAAAACCAAATCCTATACCTACGTTGGATTGGTGGAGAAGGTTGAGGGTGGGACATCAGCACAACTACCTAGAAACTACCCACACCCCATAAACTCGGTGGTACAGCCAGAAGGGAGCAGGGTTTCTGTTTCCCTGCTGCATTAAGAAGTGCGATGCCAGATCCAGACCACCTAGAAGTACATACCCACAAGGGATAATCTGGAGAATGGAGGAGATGGTCATGCCTCATCAGAGTTTAATTTAGCACTATGCTATTAAAGAGAAGCTTTAATCAGTAATTAAGTGGCAATAGGATGTTTGGATGTTAGTCGCTTTATTCTTAAGTTAAATTATTGACAGACAATATTCCATATATGTCAACAGGCATCTATTGCCAAAGCCTTTTTGCCTGAAATGATCCCCAAATATATTTTTTCTTTTTGTGTTTTCCCAACAGTTTAATAGGGTGACAATATCTAAATAAACCTTAAATAATTATTTTTTATTTAATTTGTCCTGCTTTCATATAGCACTACAGTTCATAACATTAAAATGTTCAAACTTCAAAATATAAAAAGATTATACAAAATTGAATACCTTTGAAAAAATGTATAATACTTTTCAAGACCCGGCATATACCTTATGTCTACATTGCAAAATAACAATTATGACAACTGAACTTCATTAACATCAACCAGGGTTATCAAGATTATAAATCAATGAGAGAACAGGAAACAATAATATGAATGCTAATAACAACTAGTTAATAGTGAGAATTATCCCCTATACTGAGGTTTTACCATTTACATTCATTCATTTAGCAACCATCACAAAACATTAAGGAGTGTAATACATGTGTTTTAAATGTTGTCAGTTAGGTTAAGATCTTTTAGTCATTTTTATCTTTATTTCCAGGAATATATTTTTGTGCTAGTAAACACATTCCCAAACTAAATGCTGCTCCCACTAAAACTGCACTTCCTACTGCTGCTCCTGCTACTGCAGATTTCCATGAAACTGCTCCCATCAAAGCAGTAATTGCTCCTGCTGCTCCTCCAGCTGCTAGTCCTATTGCTGCTACGGTGTAACGTTCTCTGTATAGAAGTTCCTTCTGATACATATATCTGTTGTACCTGTTCTTCTCCCTCAGTGTCTCTATATTTCTCAGTAGTTCAGTGACCTGACCTCGATCTTTGTCTTTGTTATTAAACACATGATACCTACTTGAACACTGATCAACTATTGACCTCAGTATTTCATGTTTATTCAGATATGTCTCCACTCCTTCCTGCAAATAATCTCCATGAGTGAAGAGCACTATTGTGTGTTTTGAGGCTTCTGCCCCAAAATTCTTTTGAAACCACTTCACAGCATTCTGTTCCTCTTCTGTGAATCTATTACCCAATTTAATGACCAAGAGAAACACATCAATGCCTTGAAATGTACAATGAAGAATATTTTTATAAGCCTCTTCATTTGTGTTTGATGTATCAGAAAGTCCTACAGTGTCAATCACAGTAATGTTCTGTCCATTCGCTTCAGTATGTGCAGACTGACAGGCTGTAGTCACAGACTCAGGAGAAAAACCTTCTATAAAGGTCTCTTTGTCTCCGCCTATTATGGTGTTTCCTGATGCACTCTTTCCTGATCCATTTTTACCCAACAGCACAATCTGCAGATCTGGCACTGTAAACAACCGAGAGTTAGTCTGATAGATGGACATATGGACAGACAGACAGACGGACAGACAGACAGACAGATACTTACTTTTGAGATGTCGTTTCATGGTGCTCCTCTGTAGAATACCTGCAAAGGATGTTTTTGAGATGTATTTAATTTTTTTCATCTTATAATTCTCGCATTGCTCTTTCATGACATATATGACTCTTTTATGACATATATTGCTCTTTTATGACATATAAGGCTCTTTCATGACATATATTACTCTTTTATGACATATCGCTTATTGCTCCCTGAACTCTACAATACTTTATATACCACCTTATTTTGCACATACACACATAGCTGGGGAATATTTTATGGTGATTCAAGTGAGGATCAAATCACACGATATTTGTACATAAAGAGCAATCATCTTACTGATGCAGTCTGTGCTGATCCATAAAGTTATAATGTCAACGTTGTGTCAGCATTTACTGTCCTGAAAGACTTTAAGCTAATAAACTACAGAAGATTGCAACACACAGTCATGAAGGAAAAATTTATAAATCTCAACAGTGGTAATATTCAGCAATGCAATGCAATTTTAAGGTGTGGGTTGATTTTCTCTGGTCAGGAGATTTTATAGCACTCAGAAAGCACACCGTAAAACACCAACTCAAGGAAACACTTATCACAATGATGGTGACATCCAAATGAAGTACTATCAAAAAAACTAATATTTAATGTTAACCCACCCACGGTCCCGTGCATGTTAACATATAACATCTACATTTTTACATATTTGGCAGGCGCTTTTATCCAAAGCACCTAACATTGCATTATCCTATACATTGGTATGTGCAATCCCCTGGAATCAGACCCATTGCATTGTTAATGCAAAGCTCTTACCACAGAGCTACAGGGAAGCTGTTTAGTGATAAGTTAAGTATTTCATATTTGAATACTCTGCTTATAAAACCTTTCTCTGTGTTATTATATGCAGTACAAACACACACTTAAAGTGCAGTGAAAGAGAAAGTATGAAACTTAAGACTTCCATAAAACTCAAAGCTGTTTTTTGTGTTTCCCACTCATGGACGCATGACAGATGGAAAGAGCTGATCAGCCCAGTTTATCGTGACATTTTCTTCTGTTTCTCGTCTGAATTCACAACAGTAGCAACTTTTAGTCCTCTCTCACATTAGGAAAATCAACAGAAATCCATTTAACCGGAGCGCAATTTAGCAAAAAGGACAAAATGTTAAAACTATTCAAATTAAACTAGAAGTTACTATTTTGAATGAATTTCACATGAGTAAAACTGTATATCTCTAAAATGAAACATGAGCTCATCTCTGCTTCAAATGCATTCATTTCTAATCTTTCACCATGTCAACAGTAACAGGATTTTGTATAATAATGTTTTTTATGATTATTTGCTTGTTTTGATGTATTATTCTCTCATTGGATAAAAGTAGACACATACACATTTGCATCAAGTCTTACTGCATTTTGAAATAATAATGCACTTACTTTGATTTTACAACAGCTTGTTTGAAGAGGTCTGTCCAGCAGTTAAGTGGAATACTCCTTTAAACGTGCACAAAATCTTCTTCTACTATTAGAGGGAAGGAAAACACTGTCATCCCAGGAACTAAAGCAAGCAGTAAGACACACCCATCCTCATTTATTTGATTAACCATAACTGTCTATGTCTTATGTCGTTCATCTTCTCCTTTGCTTACTCCAGCTTTAATCCTCTAGTAGCATATCCTTGTAAACTAACAGTACTGTTTAGTGTGATGACGAAATGTTTATATGCTTTGTATAAAAGCGTCTTCCAAATGAATAAATGTAAATGTAATCTTTTCTTTGGAATGGTTTATTACAAAAACAGGGAAAAGATTATGTAAAAAATTGAGAGTCGATCAACAAAAATCAATTAAACATTTCTATGTGAGATTATAGTGGAAATCAATGTTCCAAACAACAGATTTCATATAGCTGCATTCTGTCCAACCTAAGTGTCAAGAATCTACCCAGCAACAGTTGTGTAACTAAAAACCATTGGCTGAGACAATGGACACCTGCACAGCCTCAGCAGCTAGCAAAATAGACTTCAAAACACCTATTGCGCAACATATACAGATACAGTTATATCCCTTCATCTTTTAATTATTTACTCCTGCATAAAACGTACTTCTTGACTCACAAAATTCAATAAGTAGTGCATGAATCTCCACAAATGGTGACAACAAACAAATGAAAGCTTCCTGCTGCAATGCATGTTGGGTAACATCATAGTATAAAACTCATTGTCATATGTACAGTATAAACTATGTACTGTCTTTTGGTTTTCTTTATTTGCTATTATTTTTGCCCTTTGTTTTTTGTGTGTAAGTTAATTGCTTGCTATATGTACATAATTTGTGTGCTGTGTAAAAGTTTTCCTCGCATATCGTTTTGCAGTTTACAGTGTGACCCTGTATGACATTAATACAGCAGAATACTATACGATTTCAAGTAAATTTACATCACGTTTAGATACTTTTACAGTGTAGTGTTTCGTTTTGTAAATAATACAAATTATACCAAATACATTTGTTTCTAGTTATGAGCAATACCTGAGATTGAACCCATAACCGTAGCGTTAGCGCCATGCTCTGACCTCTGAGCTTCAGGAAAGCTAAGTTGCAAATATTATTCTTGGACTTTGTTCACCTCGTTTTCACAATCATGTCAATAAATCACTTTTTTTATTATAAGTGTTCTTTGTTCTCTTGCCCCGGGATATGGTTTATGGCACTGTAATCTATAAAACAGTCTGGGCTGTAGTAGCCTAACCTCAATGATTTGTATCTGCCTGGTAACTAAAATGTACATTTAAAAAAAAAAGTTATTGAACGAGAAATCAGCATGTCCCGCCCCCTGAAGCCTTATTAGTCAACTGCTCGTTGTTCAGTCTGATTTTTCTAGCAAGATTTGCGAAACTCTTTGCTGAACAGTCACCAAACCTCAAGAATCTTGGCAAGTTTGATTAAAGTCTATATTGAGCAACAGGTAACATATATCTTATACAATTTAATATCTGGCTATTTGGTTAATTCTACTAATTAAACTCAGAGCTGCTCTTCTTATATATAATGTGAAATTCTGTTTTTGGGCATATATTTGTGACTTTAAGTTGATGTTCAAATGCATAATTCATTGATACAGCTGCATTCTTAAAAATAAATGTGCATTAAAGTGTTCCATTGTTGTGTCCTTAAAGAACCTTCTTCCTACAGAGAAGACAGTACGTTTGAAACATTTATCTGGCACTTTTGTAAAGACCATAATATGTGACAACCCAGCAGGCACCTTGATGTTGAAAAGATGCAGAGGTCAATCGTTGGTTAAAGAGTCGCTTTTCCTGAATGAGGGTCACACTGTTAGAGTAAGCTTTCATCAGGCATTTTTTTAAAGCAACAACAAGCCGTTTTTTTCTACACTCAAAAATCTCTTATTTTAGTGGTAGTACAACTCTTAACTAGAGGAAGCGAAGAAAAGAAAGAGAGAGACTGATGTGACACTAGCCCGATCACACATCAATATTGGACGGGTTTACAAGCTAAAAGAGTGGTCCTGCTACTGGATTTGTAAGTGTTATATGTACATTTCTCTTACACTCCTGTACTTTCAAGCTTTACAGTGATTATAAAAAAATATGTATGGTTCATCAGCCAACAACTTAAACGTTTCCCGACTCATCCTAAAAACGTAGTGTCAGTGACGTCACCTGTAGGTTTGTACGAAGCCTGAAGTAGGCGGAGCCGGCCGTCGCCATCTTAGCAGCACGTCACTCCCGGATAAAGAGGCAGTATGCTGTTGGAGCTTTATGCCGTTTCAGATTCGGTTACTGTGCCGCCTTTGCTGTGTAAAGACGGCATAAGTCAGTTCCTCTTTTGCTCTCCTCTTTCACTGCTTGCAATTTAGGTTTTAATATAAAAACTTATGTTTTGCTAAAGAATGAGAAAAGTTGTGAAGGTTTAGTTGTAGTTGTTCGATTTAAATGACAATATTGATCGGAAATACTGATAAGAAGCTTTTATTCAGTTTTGTTCCTGTAATGTTGTGGTTCCCAAATGGAAATTATTATAATAAACAAATAAAGAATTGTTTACAGCCACCACAAAGGTGCACTAACCAGTTTTCTTAACATAATATTGAAGTAAATTATATGTTCTGTTTGACGTCACTTTGATATCTTTTTAACATCAAGGTGTCTGTTGGGTTCACATGCCAGACCGAAACGTGTTTAAATCATTAGTTTCATAAATTTGGTTTCAATGATCTTTGGAGCACCTAACCCCAGCCCCGCCCTAACCTAACCATATCTCATCCATATAAAACACAACACTTGAATAGTCAATCGGTCACGAGACACACAAGGACTACTGCTATTGCACAAACTGGCTTAACAGTTTCTTCTTGGCGGCAGTTGACCGCAATGATCGCAATAGTGATCGCTTTTGCATCTGTTCCTCCTAAGAAACGATCGTTTTAATTAAGATATTTTTGGGTGCAAAACAACTGAGCACCTGTGAGAGCGGAATACAAATTTCCAAACTGAGATACTCGATTCAATTGCTGCAGTAAATATAGTGCAAAACTCATTCACACACCTGCACCAAACGTTGTGTGTTCACAGACCAGTTTTGCACAACTGCAAATCAGTATGTGAATTCATGCAATGAGGTGAATGCTTGTAAAATATTTTCTAACAAATCATTATTATTATGCCATATTATTTCATTCTTGGACATGTTTCTAGCACAAACACAAGAACATAACAAGTTTACACACCCTCACATTTTGCGCCACGGTACATGGAGCGAGTGATTTGTGCATTTGTAACGGACAAACAAGCTTGTTTTGGTGCCCTGCAGGTGGCGCCCTAACGTGCAAGTGAAAGTCAGCAAGAATCATCCAGAGCTGCTATTTACATTTACGCATTTGGCAACTCTGGATGAGAGACTTTCATTGCATTATCCTATACATTTGTATGAGTATGTGAACCTTGAACTTGCCGTTGCTAACGCCTGCTCTATCCGCTTAGCCACAGGAGGGCAAATCGAAAATTAAAATAAAAAATGCTATCAATAATCGTAAAAGAATACATTAGTTTGGTTTAAGTAAGTATCTTGGTCAGCTTTGGATTTTCTTTTTACGCGTACAGTGTGAGTTGGTATTTACCCAAAACTTTGCACAGTGCCCTGCTATTGTTCGTGTTTTCATCAGTGATCGTGTTTGTTATCAGCAGATGTTCATCATTAATGATCAATCATTACTTCATTAATCATCTGAATTATATCATTAACTTTACCTTTGCTTCAGTGTTACTTTAACTCTCTCATTTAACTCTGGTTTTTTTGCTTTGTATTTTTTTCTCATTGGCCACTAGGCCGACTACCTGAAAACAACTGTCTACTGTAAACACCACGTAAGTGTTAACATTTGTATATTATCTGTGAAAAATGTCCTGTAGTTTAGTTAGTTACGTTCTGTGGTCGCCAGCATAATATACACGAAAAGCACGTAAACAGCTTTGCAGTTTAAAACTTCAAGGCAAAAACTTCAAGCAGTGTATGAACTTATTGCAATTGAGTCATTTTGAGAATGTTTTATTTCTTTGCAATTCATCATTAATAAATATCAAAGTCCTTTTTTCAAATATAGCAACATGCAGTACAATATCAGTAACATATTGCCTGATCTTGACTTAAACACAGACTCACTCAATGGAGGGTCTGCAGATTGTGCTGTTGGGTAAAACTGGATCAGGAAAGAGTGCATCTGGAAACACCATCATAAGTGGAAACAGAAACACATATAAAGTAGAGACATCTCCTGCATCTGTGACCACAACCTGTAAATCTGCAGAAACACAAGTGAATGGACAAAAAATCAAAGTGATTGACACTGTTGGACTTAATGATACACCAGCGACTGTACATGTTCAAACTGAAATAGAGGAAATATTTAAACATGCACCTAATGGCATTGATGTGTTTCTGCTGGTGATCAAATTTGGTGAATCTTTAAAAGATAAAGACAAAAACCATCTGACGTGGATCCAAGAGAATTTTGGAGCAAAGGTTTTAAAATCCACCATAATTCTCTTCACTCATGCAGATCAATTAGCAAACCAGCAGGAGCATCTGAATCTGAAAGAGAAAGTAGAAGACTATATCAGTAAAAGTAAAATTCTCCATTCATTAGTTAGACAGTGTTCAAACAGATATCATGTTTTTAATAACAAAGATCAAGATCCATCTCAGGTCACTCAACTTCTGAACTATATAAATTTACTAAGGGTGAAGAACCGCTACAGCAGATACACTGAACGGGATTATGTAGAGGCTCAGGAAGAACTTCTATATAGTAAATGTTACACCGGAGCACAAATAGGAGGAGCAGTAGGAGCAGCAGGAGGAGCAGCAGGAGGAGCAATAGCTCTTAAAATGGGAGCAGTTGCACTTACAGCAGGAAAAGTGGCAGCTGCAGGAGCTGCAGGAGCTGCAGGAGCTGCTTTTTTATTGGGAGGAGCAGTTTTTGCCGGAGTATATTTACTCACAAGAAAATATTACCCTAAAAATAAATAGACAACACATGCCTAAAAGATCTTAAACAACAGCACTTTATTCAGATGTGGTGATGTGTTAAGAGGCCCAAAGAATTAACACATTAACACAATTAGGATTATTTGACTAAACAGACAGCAATCTGCATTCAAAGTGTTCTTCTCTCTCACCCTGTGTGATTTAATGTCATCTCGGCTCTGTCCTGTATAATAAAGCTTAAAAGGGCCAAATAATAATAATAATAACTTTATACTGTATGTTTGCCAATTTTAATATAATGCATTTGGTTTAAAGTAAATTGCATTCAAGGTATACATATCGGGGACTTGTACATTTTATTGATGATGTTTTGACTTTTGTACATTTAATTGAAACATATTTGTTAGAAACATCTTTGAACATTTAAAATATAATACATTGATGTAAGAATGGGGAGCATTATCTGTGGTATAGGTAATATTTATATAAGTGGAATATAATTATATTATATATTAATTCTGTGGAAGTCTCAGGACCATAAAATGTTCATCCAATTATTGAATTTGGTCCAATTGTAATGATATGATGTCCTACCTCCAAAGACTGTTTTCTTATGAAAATGTTAATTGATAATTCTGCATTATTTACTCACCTCGAGATGTTCCAAATCTGAATAAATGTCTTTGTTCTGATGAACACAAGACACTTTTCACTACCATTTAATTTTTAACCTACTGCAAAATCTGTCTGGTTATAAGCCTTCTTCAGTTCACTCAATGTACAATCTAGTTTTTTAACCTCGTTTTCTACACTTATTTGGTTGTTTGCCTAATTTAAGCAACATAATGTATGAACTCTTTCATGGAAATGCTCAATGATGACATTAAACTGCAAGAATTGTAAAAACATGCCTTTTCGGTAAAGCTACGTTGAATTATTGGCTGCACAAACTAGCCGATAAGGTAAAGCCTTACGTTTGGTGCGCTAGCTCAGATGCATATTTTTTCACATATTCTAGGCTATTTGTACCCCATTTTATTAAACATTAAAGACACAATGATCTGTAACTTTAATTAGAAATGATCCTGACATTTCAAGTAACTTTTAGTCGCTCTTCATTTGTAACACAGATAGAAAGCAACCACAATCAAAAAAATTAATTTATAATTGAGCATTTAGAGGTGAAGCCATGAATGTTGTCATGATTCTCGTGGTGAGACACGGAGAGAGGACCCAGGTGCAGACAGCGGGTAAGGGGTTAACATATATTTGATAAATAATAAAACAAAGACCCACGTGGGGGTAACATAGCAAAACATGACATGGGTACAATAACAAGACAGGACTAAAACTAACTACACATAAACAAGACTTGAATAAACTGTTGACAAACTACAAATAACTAAACTAACACAACAGGAACTCACCACACAAACCACAATGAACCAGCACAAGACAGAAGACAAAAGGGCATTAAATAAGGGAGCAAATCAAGAGGGAAACAGGTGAAAGGCATTAATCAATAAAGAGGGTAACGAGAGGATGGGAACAAAGACGAGACCGGAGAGAGATTATGGAAGGCCATAAGAACAATAATTATCTCTCTCCACATTTAACATGAGGTTCTGTCATGATCCTGCCACTACACTAAGAAAACATGACATGATGCAGCAGAATCATGACAGAAGCCTCTCCTTAAGGAGCAGCAACCTGATGCTCCTCAAGGCACAAACAAGACAAGACAGACTGTGACAGTGGCAAAATGATAATACAATAAATCAGAACAGGCAAGCACAAGAGTCCAAGGGAGGGGGCACACAAGAGTCCAAAGGGAAGTCCAAACATGGGCAGACACGGACTGGGTAGCTCCGGCAGATACGAACACGATAGCCGGCAGACACGAACAGGATGCACTGAGCTGGAATGGCCGCATACACCGACCTGGAATGCCCAGCTGCACTGACCTGGAATGCCCGGCTGGGGATCTTTGGTGGCCACAGGATTCCGGCGGCTTCGACCCTGGAGGGAAGACCGGCGGTCTCAACCCTGTAAGGCAGTCCGGCAGTCTCGGCCCTGGTAGGGAGTCCGGCGTTCTCATCCCTGGAAGGGAGTCCAGCAACCTCTAACCCTGGAGGGGAATCCGGCAGCCTCAACTGCTGCCACAACGATCCCTCTGTCTGCTGGGTCCGATTATGGCTGGTTCATTCTGTCAAGATTCTCGTGGTGAGACACGGAGAGAGGACCCAGGTGCAGACAGCGGGTAAGGGGTTAACATATATTTAATAAATAATAAAACAAAGACCCACGTGGGGGTAACATAGCAAAACATGACATGGGTACAATAACAAGACAGGACTAAAACTAACTACACATAAACAAGACTTGAATAAACTGTTGACATAAACTACAAATAACTAAACTAACACAACAGGAACTCACCACACAAACCACAATGAACCAGCACAAGACAGAAGACACAAGGGCATTAAATAAGGGAGCAAATCAAGAGGGAAACAGGTGAAAGGCATTAATCAATAAAGAGGGTAACGAGAGGATGGGAACAAAGACGAGACCGGAGAGAGATTATGGAAGGCCATAAGAACAATAATTATCTCTCTCCACATTTAACATGAGGTTCTGTCATGATCCTGCCACTACACTAAGAAATCATGACATGATGCAGCAGAATCATGACAAATGTTTAGTGAAATTATTCATATTTGAGCAACTTCAAAATATTCTTTAACACTCACAAAACAGAATCTCTTCAGACACAAATAACTTCTAAGTTTTAGTTTACATAAATTAATAGGTAATGATCACACAAACTCATGTGTCTGTTTCATGATTATTTTAGAGAACCAGGGAACATCTTTAATTAATAAATTAATGTAAAAGTAAATAGACAGCTGGCAGCCCCCTCACGGGGGACTGCCGTAGACAAAAGCCAGGCCATTATCACTACATAACCAGTATTCTCATTGTGACTTAATAAAATAAATTCACATTGAGCTCATATATCACTCACACTGTCACAGTATTAGAATTGTGTGACATCACGTTTTCACTGGGTTACATACGTGAAGGACATTCGTTTATAACATTGACTTCGACACTGCAAAATCATTGGTGTTAAATTATCAATCCCTCTTAACTTTATTTCTGACGCTGTTGTCTACAGTTCTCAAACTGTTTTCATGCAAAATGATACCAAAGTCATACAGTATATGTAAATATATTTTTATATAAGTTATAATATAAGTTCATACACAGTTGGGAAGATGATACACATGAAAACGTTATGCAAGTTTATCAATGTCCTGTTGGTTTTGTCTTTCAGTAACTTGCTGAGAGTAGACGAAAAGTAAAAAGCAGAGTTGAGTAAAAACTATGATATATGCCATGCTTTATAATGTATGGAAGTAAAAAATTTCCAAAGTAAAAACACTAGTAAACAAAAGTTAAGATACTTTATCCCTATAAGAGTAAATACTCAAATGCATTGAATCTATACAGTAAAATGGCCAGTGTTAAATTAACACTACTCAGAGAATATATGGTCCCACTCTACAGAGTGTTAAAGTAACACTGATGTAATGTTGAAGATAAAGAGGCAATTAAGTGATTCATTAAGAGATGATTAAGCATTAAAGACACTCACTGAAGAAACGAGAAACACAAGAACTACAATTCACATCCAATCACAACAGTAGATGAAATCAACAGAAGATAAAAGAAGATATTACATTTCTCAAGATCTTAAGAAACAACTAACATGATTACTAACAGCTGAAATTACTAACCAAAGTTATTTTCTGTCAAATTTATTTTATGTTTAAGTTTTATTGGTAACAATATGATTCACCAAGTGTTTGCTTTAGTTGTGCTCTTGAGCCTAAACTACATACACCAGCTGTTCTCTGCCACCATGTATGTGAGTCGTGGTCAAGTGAGACAATTGCTATTCCTTTCACATCATTAGCAATTATTAATATTGTACATGTATGGTTTGTGTTGATATCTCTGTAGAATTAAACATGATGATATCATATATTACGTACAAATTAAACTGATGAATGGTTTTACTAAGATGCACACTGACATCAAGAATCAGAGAGTGAATCTCAAGAATGTTGACAATAATCTTCATGCTTATCTCAACACTTCATGTTCAGACTGTGAAAAAATACTCAACTCTTTCAAAGGCAAAAAAGGCAAAGCCCATTTACACTTTAAAAATATTTCCTTATCAAGTTGTAAATTGCAAATGACTCATTTCTCCATTATCTATAGGTTTCAGCTCCGGTCCACATTAACAGCTTTTTAAACAGCTTGAACACCAAGGCCTTGAACAATGTCACACGAAAATGTGATAAGTAGAGATATATAAAATTAAAGACACACGTGTCCCTGGACCACAAAACCAGTCACAACCCTGCAGGCAAGTTAGCACTAGCACGTTACGGGCCCTCAGCGGGCTCTCAGCGCAGGGCTCCCGGGAAGTTGCTCACAGGCAAAACGTTGACCCCTTAGCACTGTCCATACACGGCAGCCCTCACCTCATCCCCCAATGTTCATTTGTTGAAATGTTGATCACTTTTGCGTCCAGAAATGCACGATTACTGTGATCAGTGTTTGATTTAGTTGAACTCTTGACTCTTGAAATATATGAAAAAATATTTGGACCAACATTATCTTCATATGCATTAGTTGTAGCAAAGTAAGCTATGGTCCAATGGGATAAGAGTTTATACACCAATAAAGATCACTCGCTCAAGTTTGGTATCTATGTAAAGCTCAGAATATCTGCTTTTGGGTTCATTTACTCTCCACAACATCATTACAGCGGTAAGCCACAGGAGAGCGTTAAGACAAACCTGTTACTAGAAATGTCCTGCTGCAGCGCTTCTGATTCATAACTTTAAAGACGATTGTCTCAATATTTGGATTTTTGCACCCTCAGATTCCAAAACAGTGTCGTATCCTAACAAACAACACATCAATGGAGTTAATGTTTTCAGCTTTCTTATGATGTATAAATCTCAACTTTTATAAAATGACCTTGATGACCTACATGACTGCTTTTGTGCACATATATGTTATATGTCATGTATCTGTAGCTGTGGTGGGTAATCCAGGGCAATACAATAAAATTCTGATCTCATGCCGATTGAAAACACAAGAGAGACACTGATGCTGTCTAGAGGTTCAAAGCTGAATTATTCAATGCTAAGAAAGCTGTGATCTCCAGGAGTGTTTGTTGTTTTTACAGTCATTGTGTTATCAGATAAGCTCTCTGTGTTACATTGAATGAGTTGATGTTGTTGAGATACTTCAAGTAACGTTTGTGCGTGTGTTAGCAGGTCTAACAGGAACAAAAAAGTATTTCAGATATCTGCTGAAGAATGCTGATATTCAGCTGTTCGATGTTGACCAGTTACCAAAAGAAACATAAGTCACCTGTTCAATCTTGTGGTGTTGTGTTGTGTTCATTAACCTCCTCCGTCTGACTGCATCTATCAGGTATTTTAACTTTCATACTATTGTGCAAACTAGAATGATTTTTCATCTGGACAGATATTGATCATCAAGCATTATTATTATCAATGGTGTGTGGAAACGTGCTTTACATTTACAGTTACGTTTACCAGTTTAAAATCATGTATTTTATGAGTAAATAAAGCATAACTGAATATTATAATGTTTAAGGTTTCTTTTTTATGATGATTATTGATTAAATTAGAAATAGACAAACTGATTTGTGGATGACCTGGTTGGACTGAATAAAGTTTGAATGATTCGTTCGCTCACAGAATCGTTTCTGACCAAATCTGCAGATGAAAACCCACCGCATGTCTCCTTCTCAGGAGATTTAAGAGTTATGAAAGAATTTTGTACTATGATGTAACCCAGCATGCATTGCTGCATGAAGTTTTTTTAATTGTCACCAATGTGAGGTTTTTTGTTTATCATCGTTTGACATTCTGCTACATGTGTTACAGAGTCAACTCGTTGAAATCAGAAATGAGTGAGTCCAGGCCCACATTACATCCAGACTTTCTTACCCCAGAGTACAACAGTAAGTACAGATAACATCAACCGCTTGATATATAAGATAAAATTACAATTGAATTCTTGAAGGGCAAACCTATTGAATCAATGTTAAGAATTGTTGATTTGTCAATGTTATTTCACTCTGATCCAACAAACAGCAACATATATGATTGCTGGATCGGTGTGAAGTTGCCTTGAGAGAACTAAACACATGTTATTTAAAATACTGACTTCTGTTCATCATAGTCTTCCTCCAAAATAAAAGTATCTGCTGTTGTTGATGCAGGTTTTGATGACGTTGAAGAAGTGGACAATGGTGGAGATGGAGCAAGTGCTGCTGCTGGTGCAGGTGCTCAGTAATTTATAATGTTTTTTTTATATATATTATTTAGCGTAATATATTGTTATTACAATAAAATCACCCCATAAATGGAATGTCAATAGAGCCAAACTCAGACACTGAACACCATGATGGTGACTTTAGTTAGCTGTGAACGTTCTTAAAACATAAAAATCTGGACATTATTAATGTTTTCATTATATGAACTTAGAAACCTCTAAGAAACGTTCTTATAACAAATGTTTGTTAGCTGGGTTGTAAGTTTGTGGACACACAGTTTGTGGTCTGAAAGTCTAAAAGGTTACAGGCCTAAAGACAAACAAGTAAAAAGGAAAAACAGACAGAAAGACTGACTGATGTAAATGAATTGAAAGGGATGAAAACATCAAGCTTGTGTTCATGTGTTCTTTGTCTTCCACTTTCTATTTTCTGCAGTTGAAGAATCTGAAAAAATTTACACCAAACGGCTACGAGGAGAACGACACCCAATGAAGTTAAAAGTTTATAGTGACTTCAACAACAACTTGCTCAAGAAAAAAACATGGAAAGTAAGAAAAGCAGTTCAAAGAAAGCCAATAATGCACCTTGCATCAGCTGATATCAATATGCTGGATATCATTGGCATCATCGACACATTTGACAGACCAGGAAACGCTTACACAGAAGTGACATAATCTCAATGTGGAACACATGCAGACCCTCCTGAAAACAAACCGGGGCGCAGACTCCTCAAAGCTGGAGCTCAGTGTGAAGCAGGAGTGGGTCGAGCTCGTGCTGAATTCAGTGTATTTGAGGCAGAAGCCAAAGGTCCAAACGCCTCTGCCGGTGCTGAAGCAAGTGTAGGTTCACTCGGAGCCGGTGTGATGGCTCGCGCTGAGGTTGGAAGCGTATCAGCAAAAGCCGGTCCGTTAGGTGTGAAGGTGGGGCTGGGAGTGGATACGGGGGTATCTGCTGGTGCAGTTGCATTCGAGGTCAAAGTCCTGGGAACTGGATTTTCAGTCGGTCCAAGAACTAGTATTTCTGTTCTGGGTTCAGAACTGTCATGTTCAGTCATGTAGACACACAGAAATGAAACTTCTTTGAATATTTGCATTGTAGAAGCTGACTGTGATGTACATATAAAATCACATCCTGAAAATGAATCTGTTTCTTTTTAACGCAAACCAAATTGTTATCAATGCCAGAAATAAATATGTAATCAGCAATAAAAAGACCATGTGTTAGTTCTGATCATTCTGACACACAAAGATGGGTTTAGATAGCAAGCAACCAAAAGGTTAGTGTTGATCTGACAGTGTTAATTCAATTGAATGTGCGCTTATGCAAAGCATAAGAACTTTAAAGAACTTTAAATGGGTAAAAACACTTTAATTTTAACATTGATGAAATATTTGACTGTATTCTTAGTGCTGTGTTACATCACACGTGTTAAAGAATGAAACTGTGTACAGTATCTGTAAAGATAAATAACTGAACAGTCTGCACGTCAGCCGTCAGTTTCATTCAGTCACTTTATATGACATCTGCTTGTATGAAGTTCAATAGAAACGTTCATGTTTAACTTCTCATAATGTGTCACTTGATGTTTTTAGCCCACAGCAGAGCAGCTGTTAGCTTTATAATGTTTAATATAATAATGATCGTATCATCATCATTTTTAAAGTGTGTTGAGTGAGTGTTCGCTGGTTGTGCTGTTGCTATGGTGATGTCAGTCAGAATGGCTCCTCCTCTTCCTCTGATTCTCCTGCTCATGATTCAAGGTGAGTAACTGATGTCACATCATCACTTCAGTCATGTGATCATCACATCTTCATCATCTCTTTAGTATTTGTTCAGTGTGCATCACTGAGTTTGTGTTTTCTGTCTGTTGTGCCACAGTTGTTCAGTTCTGCTTTTCTTCACCACTCTCCAACCACAACTGTGACAAAACATATATTTTATCAGACCTCGTGTGGTATTGACAGAAATTGCTGCTTTTGTCTCTTTCAGGAGTTTATAGTGCTGGAGATGATTGGCTAGTGACTTACAGCCCTTTACACGTCTGTGCACTAAAGGACTCAACAGTGACTATAAAGTGCACTTACACATACACTGTTGTATATAATATCCCAGAAGTGTCTTGGACCAAGATCAACAGTCCTGATTCTCCAGATCTGTTGAAGGATTCTGAATACATACAGAGGATTCAGTATCTGGGAGATAAACAGCACAACTGCAGCCTCAGACTGACTGATGTGAGACTCACAGATTCACACAAGTACTATTTCAGATTCATCATTGATAAAGAGAAAAGGATCGGTGCACCTGGAGTGACTCTTGAGGTCACAGGTGAGAGTGAACGAGTGTTTGATGATAATAATGTGATGAATGACATGAGGAGGATCAGTGTTGTGTTGTGTTCAGATCTTCAGGTGGAGTCTGATGGTGAGAGAGTGATGGAGGGACGTTCAGTGACTCTGACATGTAAAAGCAGATGCAGTCTGACTAACACATCAACATTCATCTGGTTTAGAAACACACAGATATTAAATGACAGAAACAAGACACTCATCCTGCCGTCAGTCAGAAGAGAGAATGCAGGAGACTATAGATGTGCTGTACAGGGACACGAGCTCACATCACCTCCTCGACATCTCAATGTCACCTGTAAGTTCACTCATAAATCTTTCATTATTCACTTAAGACGATTGATCACTGATATACTGAATATAATCTCTCAATAGATCCTCCAGATAAACCAGTCATCTCCATCAGCCCATCTGGTGTAATAGTGGAGGGTGATTCAGTGAATCTGACCTGCAGCGGTGAATCAAATCCTCCTGTTCACACCTACAGCTGGTTTTAAGAGAATCAAACACCGTCTGTTGGATCTGGACAGACGTTCAGCATCAGCCACTTTAATTCACGTGTCAGTGGACGCTTTTACTATGTGGCTCAGAATGAAGTTGGATCTCAGAGATCAGCTGCTGTCTCTCTCACTGTTAAAGAAGGTCGAGTCGTTCTTTTAAGTAACATTTGATTTGAATGATATACAGATAATGGAGAGAAATGTTATGATACTGTCACTTTAAATCATATTTTAGTTTCACATCTTTGGCATTTGTGTCCCCAGCACTACTCGTCTAAATGACTGAACTTCTTATTTTCAGCTCTCGGTTTCTCTGTGGGTTTTGGTGTTGGACTTTGTGTTGGAGTCTGTGGAGAATCCGCCGCTTTGCTTATAGTGATGTGTATTTGGTAAGACACGTGTGTAACTCTCATTTTCAGCGTTTAAATCAGGAGAATTACATTACATTTTCACAGCCTTGGCGATTTAAGAATGTCTTTGTTTTCTTTTGACAGCAGAAGAAAGAGTTTGAAAAGAAAAGCATCTGAACGCAAACCAGAGGTGAGATGATCGCCAATGAAATCTCTTTATACAAATGCATTAGAAAGATTGAACTGTTCGTCACGCGTTTTCTCAAATGTTTCTCTATAGAATGATGATGTCAGTAATGACACATATACAACTCTTGAACTCAAGACCAGATCATCTGACCTGTACGACACACTCAGAGTAAGTGTTATTCATGAAGAACACAAACACAGTTGTTTTAATTCTTGATCATTCATCTTTATTTGTCTTATAATGTTTGTGCAGCCCAACCAGAAGAGGATGAAGTAAGAGGCGGAGCACAAAGAAACAAGTCATTTGATCTCTGATGATTGACAGCTGTCAATGAATCAAAAGTGTTTATGTCTTTATAGTTTAATAATCACGATGTTCTAAGAGACATTATCAAAAGTAAAGTGGAAAAAAAACATGATGTAATGTTTGAGACATTACATCCATTTCTTAATTAATCTGATATATTTCTGTGTGAATAAAATGATGTCAATGTGCATTCAAGAATCACTTTATTTTGTATTGAATTTTAGAAATATGAATCTGAAGAACATGAATCTCTAACAAAATAACGAGGTTGTCTGTCTGTTTGATTGTGTGTATGTCTGTCTGCCTGTCTATCTGTCTGTCTGTCTGTCTGTCTGTCAAAAGTAATCTTACTTGAAATGGAGGAAACAATATTTCCTACAAAAGAGACGACAGAACAACATTCACTTTGAAAAGAAAAACACTTTTACTGAATAAAGAGCAATTTTCTCCTTTAACAGTGAGTGAAATCTCTGAGATCCAACTAAATGATGAATATCAGTCTTATGACAAGGACCGGAGGCTGTTGATCACATGCACTTTCTTTTCTAACCGACTGCAGGATGCGGTTAGAGTTTCTGTCTGCTCTCGCATAGATTTGAAATATTTGAGTCCACAAATAAATTACTTATGACTTCTAATATGTTTCCAAATATGTAACGTGGTAGATAAGCATTATTTACACGTTTGTTTCATTAAACTAACATCCATAAGCTCTCGTTGTCTTGACCTGAAAGGATTTGTACCAATGTAAATGATTTAGATAAAACAGCAAATGTAGTAATACAGGAACATCTTGGAAGTTACTGACGTTCATTAATCCTTCACAGGTCTCCATGCACAGAATGTAGATTTTTCTGTTCAAATAATACATTTCATTGTCACTACCAATACTTAGTAAAACAATATTCATAGATGTTGGTGCCCTGATTTTGCTTTTATTTCTTGGTTTTGTTACAGTTGGCTGACTAGAAAGCTGACATCACTAACATATTTATTAAATTCAACCGACGCACAAGTGAAATACATCTTTTGAAAAACGACAAAATATTTATTTAATGTCAAGAGCCGAATTAAGGCAAAGTTTTATTCAACAAATCTCTAATATATCTCTATTAGTTTTTTATGTTAGTGTTTTATTCACACTATTAACCGTACCAATACAAACTACTAGGAAGTGATATTGAGTAAAGTCACGACAGCCATTGGAATTTACTGTGTAGGTTGACTGTACCGCATTCATCTGCCAAAGGAATGAATGTAAATGAAACCTTCAATAACTGACATTTCCTCAAGAAAACTTGAGAGAAAAGCACCTGTGGTATTTCAGAAAGAATGTTATGTGACATGCCTGCCCGGGTAAGATAACTCAGACTATGCTGAAATCTTTCTGTTGCGAAAACAGAGATAGCACAATCTTTTTTTGCCTAATACGATACTGCAAGAGAATGTGGCCGATACCAATACTCTTCCCCTCTCTCAAAGCTGTCAATAATTGTCGACGTAGCATTTTTAAACTAGATATCTCAACACATCATGTTTAAACTGTGAACAAATACTAAGAATGCAAAGCCCAGCTACACAGTAAAAACAACTTCTTTGTCAATGTAAGTTGTAAATTGCAATTAACTATATTCCTGCTAGTATATCTACTGTTGGTCTCAGGGGGTTTCAACTCAAGTCCACCATTAACAGCTTCTTAAAATGCCAAGCACCAAGGGTGATATGTAATTCAAATGAAAGACACACATTTGTCCCTGGATCCCAAAACCAGTCACAAGTAGCACGGTTATATTTGTAGCAATAGCCAAAAATAAATTGTACGGATCAAAATTATAGATTTTTCTGTTATGCCAAAAATCATTAGGGTAATATGTTTCATGAAGATATTTTGTAAATTCTTTTACATTTACATTTAGTCATTTAGCAGACGTTTTTATCCAAAGTATGTGTGCGTGCGTGTGTGTGTGAGTGTGAGAGTGAGTGTGTGTGTGTGTGTGTGTGTGAGTGTGAGAATGTGAGAATGTGAGAGTGTGTGTGTGGGTCTGTGTGTGTGTGTGTGTGCGTGTGTTAGCAGGTCTAACAGGAACAAAAATGGATTTCTGACGTTTGCTGAAGAATGCTGATATTCAGCTAGCCGATGTATTGCCTTATTAAAGCCTCACATGTTCGATCGTGTTGTGTTGTGTTCATTAACCTCCTCCGTCTGACTGCATCTATCAGGTATTTTAACTTTCATACTATTGTGCAAACTAGAATGATTTTTCATCTGGACAGATATTGATCATCAAGCATTATAATTATCAATGGTGGGTAGAAACGTGTTTTACATTTACAATAAGGTTTACCAGTTTAAAATCATGTATTTTATGAGTAAATAAAGCATATTGAATATTATAATGTTTAAGGTTTCTTTTTTATGATGATTATTGATTAAATTAGAAATGAACAAACTGATTTGTGGATGACCTGGTTGGACTGAATTAAGTTTGAATGATTCGTTCGCTCACAGAATGAACACCCACCGCATGTCTCCTTTTCAGGAGATTTAAGAGTTATGAAAGAATTTTGTACTATGATGTAACCCAGCATGCATTGCTGCATGAAGATTTTTTATTGTCACCAATGTGAGGTTTTTTGTTTATCATCGTTTGACATTCTGCTACATGTGTTACAGAGTCAACTCGTTGAAATCAGAAATGAGTGAGTCCAGGCCCACATTACATCCAGACTTTCTTACCCCAGAGTACAACAGTAAGTACAGATTACATCAACCGCTTGATATATAAGATAAAATTACAATTGAACTCTTGAAGGGCAAACCTATTGAATCAATGTTAAAATAGTTGATTTGTCAATGTTATTTCACTCTGATCCAACAAACAGCAACATATATGATTGCTGGATCGGTGTGAAGTTGCATTGAGAGAACTAAACACATGTTATTTAAATACTGACTTCTGTTCATCATAGTCTTCCTCCAAAATAAAAGTATCTGCTGTTGTTGATGCAGGTCAATGGGACGCTTTTGAAGAAGTTGAAGGAGTGGATGATGTTGGAGATGGAGCAAATGCTGCTGGTGCAGGTGCTCAGTACTTTAGAGGAATTGTTTTTTCTTTATACAATTACTAAAAAATTACCCCTATAAATAGATCATTTGCATGTCAAGAGAGCCAAACTCAGACACTGAACACCATGATGGTGACTTTAGTTAGCTGGGAACGTTCTTAAAGCATAAAAAACTGGACATTATTAATGTTTTCATTATATGAACTTAGAAACCTCTAAGAAACGTTCTTATAACAAATGTTTGTTAGCTGGGGTGTAAGTTTGTGGACACACAGTTTGTGGTCTGAAAGTCTATATGGTTACAGGCCTAAAGACAAACAAGTAAAAAGGAAAAACAGACAGAAAGACTGACTGATGTAAATGAATTGAAAGGGATGAAAACATCAAGCTTGTGTTCATGTATTCTTTGTCTTCCACTTTCAATTTTCTGCAGATGAAGAATCTGACATAATTTACACCAAACAGCTACGAGGAGAACGACACCCAATAGATTTAAAAGTTTCTAGTGACATCAACAACAAATTGCTCAAGAAAGAAACATGGATAAAAAAAGAAGTGCTCAGAAAGCCAACAATGCACCTTGCATCAGCTGATATCAATATGCTGGATATCATTGGCGTCATCGACACATTTGACAGACCAGGAGATGCATATACAGAAGACACATACGCTCGATGTGGAACATATGCAGTGGCTTTCGAGGACGAGCCAGGAAAGAGACTCCCTAAAGCTGGAGCTTATTGTGAAGCAGGAGTGGGTCGAGCTCGTGCTGAACTCAGTGTACTTGAAGCAGAAGCCAAAGGTCCAAACGCCTCTGCCGGTGCTGAAGCAAGCGTAGGTTCACTCGGAGTCAGTGCGATGGCTCGAGCTGAGGTTGGAAGTGCATCAGCCAAAGCCGGTCCGTTAGGTGTGAAGGTGGGGCTCGGAGTGGATACGGGGGTATCTGTTGGTGCAGGTGGATTAGAGGCAAAAGTCCTGGGAACTGGATTTTCAGTCGGTCCAAGAAATGATGTTTAATTAACAAAGTTCGGGAGGAGCCGTAGCATATAATCAGCCGGCTGGTCCACAATCAGCAATCACTGCACATACACAATTAGCCATAGCGAGCTCGCTCATAAATAGAGAATCCATCTTACCTGCTCGATCTCCTAAGATTAAGCATCAACGCGATGTCTGAGACCCACGTCATCGACGACAATCTTTCAGCGCCGCCGAGCGCTCATCAATCCAGCTCAGGATCGGATATATCGAGCGATTCTCCGGCTTCATCACGAGGCCGCCCGCTCCGCCGTTCTACACCTCGGAAGGCTAAGCCGAGAGGTGGCACATCGTCTCCTGCCTCAAAGAGACGTCCACCTGCTTCCCCGGCTTCTTCCTACACCTCCGCTCACAACGCGATCCCCGCCATACAGAAATGGACCGTCCAGGGCTTACGACTAGCTCTGTCCAACGCGGACGTCCACTTCCACAGGCGGATGACCAAGGCGGAGCTTTACGGCCTCTACGCCTCTTCCCTGGCGGACACCGCCTCACCGAAGGGCGCTATGGGGGGTTCCGCCACCAAGCCGGGCACGGCTCGCGGTTCTCCGTATTCCCGACCCGGGCAATCCACCTCCGCAGCTAGTCGCGGCCGCCCGCGGGGAAGCCGGAACAGCAGGGCTTCCGCGAGCGCAGGTATCGCCACGGACCCACCGGTCCCTCTCGCCGTTGGCCAGCTTCGGCCTCCTGCAAACACCCCGCCAGCAGTAGCGGGCTGCTCTCGAAGCATTGGCTCACCAGCACCTGGAGCTCCGGTGCTTTACCACCCATTTCCTGCCCCTGGCTCTTGGCCCACGGCGCCTGCGTCCACCACTAGCGCGAGGCTGCCTCAGCTAGCGATGCAGGCGCCGGGTCCTAGCCATTTTCCAACCCCCTCGGTAGCCGCCGCTAGCGCGAGGCTGCCTCAGCTAGCGATGCAGGCGCCGGTTCCTAGCCATTTCCCAGCCACCCTGGTAGCCGCTGCTAGCGCGAGCATGACTCCGCTAGCCGCTCAGGCGGCCGCCATTCCCCCCCTTCTCTCTCTTCCGCAGGCTCGATCGAGCTTCTCATTGGCCTCGGCGACAGCAATGCCAGTGCCAATCAACGCACCAGCCCTGGAACCGCCTCCAGTTTCGGGGAACATAAGAACGCAGATCTTGACAGGTGCGGACACAGACCTTTATTTTCTCCTCTCACCATTATCACCCCCGTCAACCGAGCGGCAGATCTCTTACGGTGATCTATCGCTCACATTTAAAAATCAGTCATCCAACCACACCCGCACACTGTCGTTCCCCGAATTTACCGTTGCTTTTTCCCGCTACACTGACGTTATCTGCACTGCGTTCCCTCATAGGAGACGCGAGCTGGGCGATTACCTCGCCATCGTGGCAGAGCTCGCTCTCTCCTACGGGGGCGCGCATTTTTACACTTACCACAAACTTTTTTCCGCCAAATGTGCCATTCGTGTGGCTCAGTGGAACCAGTGCCCCTACTGGGGCGCACTGGACACTGAGCTGCATAACAGGGTTTTCTTAGGCGTTCGCAATATTTCCTGCGCGGTATGTCGCTCAGTAGCGCATCCTACAATCGGCTGTCCCCTAGTCACCCCCTCTCTTCCCTCATGCCCAGTTACGCCTCCCAAATCCACTTCCTCTGTTCCGCGCCTGCCAAACCGCCCAGCCAACCAAGCTCACGGGCAACCCAGCAGTCTGGAGGCATGCAGGAGTTTCAATTCTGGCAGATGTTCCAGGCAGCGTTGTCGCTTCCTGCACGTGTGCCTTTTCTGCAGCGGTGCACACGCTCGCATTGTATGCCCGATGTCCCAAATGCAGAATAAAAATTTAAAAAATTACCTCGACTCCCGTGAACGTTTCTTGTTTGTCTTTCGAGTTGTCTTCGCACCCCGACATTCAGTTCACGGACTACCTTCTGACCGGTCTCTCGAACGGCTTCGACCCCGGCGTTATCAGTCTTCCATCACGCAGCTTAATTTGCCCCAACCTTCAGTCCGCGCTTTCCGAACCAGAGTCAGTCGATCTCCTTATTAAAAAGGAGATTGACGCGAAATTCATTATCGGCCCTTTCGAAGCTCCCCCGTTTTCCGTATTTCGCATCAGCCCCATCGGCGTAGCAACGCGTAAATTCTCTGGCAAAAAGCGCCTCATTTTCGATCTCTCGTCACCGCACGGCTCGGCCTTTCCAAGCATCAACAGCCTCATTCCAATTGAGGAATTTTCGCTGCACTATCACAACATCGACCAAGCCATTACTTTAATAAAACATGCAGGTCGTGGAGCTTGGCTAGCCAAAGTCGACATTACATCCGCATTTAAAGTCATGCCCATCCACCCAGACTTCTGGCACCTTTTCGGCATTCAATGGCGCAATAAATTTTACTTTTCTGTCCGCCTTACTTTCGGCTGCAGAAGCAGCCCCAAAATCTTCGACATGTTGTCAGAGGCAATTTGCTGGATTCTCTCTAACAATTATGCAACTCCCTACTTAATCCACCTACTAGACGATTTTTTAATCATCTCGTCTCCCGACTCGTTTCCAGCTGCGCATCTAGCAAAAGTCCAACAGGTTTTTAAAAAACTCGGCGTCCCCCTTGCCCCAGACAAAACTTCAGGACCGAGCACTTCCATCGAATTTCTCGGAATAAAATTAGACTCTCTTAAATTCCAGGCTTCACTGCCCAAAGAGAAAATCGACAGAACAATCGTCATCGCTTCCTCGCTGTTAGCTAATCCCCGCTGCTCCAAACGCGAGCTCCTGTCCGTTCTCGGCCATCTGAATTTCGCGATGAGAATAATCCCGCAAGGTCGCCCGTTCGTTTCACACCTCCTCTCTCTCGCGTCCACCGCGCACGCTTTAGAGGACATGTTATCCATATCCAGCCCCTGCCTTGACGAGCTGAGCTTATGGATACAATTTCTCAAGCAATGGAATGGCTTGTCATTTTTCTACAGTGACATGTCCTCCTCCCCCGTCGATATTCACCTTTTCACTGACGCCGCCCCTTCTGTAGGTTTCGGAGGCTTTTACCAGGGTCGTTGGTTTGCATCCTCTTGGCCCCCCCAGCTCTTAGAGATTCCGCAGGCCTTAGCATCCTCTGCACTTTTCGAGCTGTATCCACTGGTCGTCGCAGCATCCCTATGGGGGAAAGAGTGGTCGGCTTCCAGTATTATGGTACATTGCGATAACGAGGCCACGGTTCATTGCATTAACAAAGGCCGCTCTCACTCCCCCGCTTTAATGCCGTTCCTCAGACGCCTCATCTGGATCTCAGCCTGTGACCAGTTCATTCTAACTGCCAAACACATTCCCGGAGCAAAAAATCAGATTGCTGATGCCCTTTCTCGTTTCGCTTTCCAGAAATTCAGGCAGCTGGCGCCCGAAGCAGACCCCTTGCCAACTCCGATACCTCCCTATTCGGAGCTGATATTCCTGTAAACCACCCACTAAAAACCCTCCTCGATGCATCTCGAAACTCCATCATCCAAGCCGTCTCCCTTAGGACCCTCCAATCTTATCTCACTGCATGGAAAAGCTTCAAGGCGTTTCACCACGCGTTCAACATTCCCTTTCCCTCATTTTCCGTAATCTCCATCACCTCCTTCATCTCCTTCCTAAACTTGTCAAAAAACCTCCAAGCAAGCTCAATTAAAGGTTACATGAGTGGGGTCCAGTTCTTCCACAAGCTCATATTCAACTCTCCATCCGCAGCAATAGCCAGCTCCCAAACATCTATGCTCATCAAGGGCATTCAAAGAACCCAGCCTGCTCGCCCAGACGCCAGGCAACCTATAACCCTGGATATACTGACCAGATGCATTTCCACCCTCCGTAAAGGATATCACTCCAAGCACGTCGATCGCACGCTCGACTCCATGTTTATCCTAGCCTTTTTCGGCTTTCTAAGATGTTCTGAAATTTCCACCACGTCCATCTTCAACCCCGTAATACATCCAACGTTATCTGACCTATCAGTACTCGATTCAGAGACGATCTCATTCTTAATTAAACAAAGCAAGACGGACCAAACCAGGAGGGGACATTTCATCTACATCTTCAACCTCCAGTCACCGATTCAGCCTTATCAGACCCTTCTAGCCTACCTTCACTTCAGGAAATCTCAGACCAAAACCACATCAGACCCTCTCTTCGTGGACGAATCTAACCGCCCAGCCACACGCTTCTGGTTCCAAAAACACCTCAAAGCCGTATTGCTCTTGTCTGGCATTCCCGCAGACCACTTTTCCGGCCACTCCTTCCGCATAGGCGCAGCAACTACAGCCGCCCAAAAAGGCCTATCGCAGTCTCAAATCCAAGCACTAGGGCGCTGGACGTCGGAAGCTTTTAAGAGCTACATCAGGTCAGATCTCTCAATCATCAGGGAAGCCCATCGAACCCTCATTTCCCGAATCATCTAAGAATCCATCCTTCACCCACATGGGCTCGAACCTCCACTATTCAGCCTTCATCTCCCTAGCGGGAGATCTCACTGTCACTGCAACCGCCTCAGCAATCACCAGGGATTCAGACCCAGCCTGCAGGGGCCATCGCCCAAGTCACAGGCTCTGCCACAGCAGACTCTTCAGCAGAAGCCTCCATCCAAGTCGTCGAAGCCAGCGTCGCCGCAGCGATCGCCTCCGCAGAGGCCAGTGCTTCCATCCAAGACGTCGAAGCCAGCGTCGCCGCAGCGATCGCCTCCGCAGAGGCCAGTGCTTCCATCCAAATCATCGAAGCCAGCGTCGCCGCAGCGATCGCCTCCGCAAGAGGCCAGTGCTTCCATCCAAATCATCGAAGCCAGCGTCGCCGCAGCGATCGCCTCCGCAGAGGCCAGTGCGTCCATCCAAGTCATCGAAGCCAGCGTCGCCGCAGCGATCGCCTCCGCAGAGGCCAGTGCTTCCATCCAAGTCGTCGAAGCCAGCGTCGCCGCAGCGATCGCCTCCGCAGAGGCCAGTGCTTCCATCCAAGTCATCGAAGCCAGCGTCGCCGCAGCGATCGCCTCCGCAGAGGCCAGTGCCTCCATCCAAGTCATCGAAGCCAGCGTCGCCGCAGCGATCTCCTCCACAGAGGCCAGTGCTTCCGTCTAAGATGTCGAAGCCAGCGTCGCCGCAGCGGTCGCCTCCGCAGAGGCCAGTGCTTCCGTCTGAGATGTCGAAGCCAGCGTCGCCGCAGCGATCGCCTCCGCAGAGGCCAGTGCTTCCATCTAAGACGTCGAAGCCTGCGTAGCGGCAGCGATCGCCTCCGCAGAGGCCAGTGCTTCCATCTAAGACGTCGAAGCCTGCGTCACCGCAGCGATCGCCTTCGCAGAGGCCAGTGCTTCCATCTCGTGTCGTGCCATCTACAACTTTCTAAGTATCAAGCACAACAGCAGCTCTCTCCCCAGCAGGAACCTCCATCAGGTGCTCTACTTCAGCGGGATCCCTCCTTCAGTAGCCCCCTCCTTCAGTATCAGTCCTCATCCAGGGACACCCACGAAGAGGGGTTAATTTTAGATAATCTCTGAATTCCTAGATTTACACCCTCTACGGGCACTAAATCTACTTCCAGCCGCTCATGGGTTTCAACTTCTCACCACTCCAGCAGGCATCCTCTCTCCATATCAGTCTCAACCATCCTTGGAGGAACCCCTGCCCCAGTCTTGCCTCATCTCAAACCACACCTTCTAAGGAGCCACCATCCTCTTGTCCTTACCCGAACGCAGTCCACGCCTCCATACTGTCCAGCACCGCGTTTGGGGGGGTATGCGTACTCCGGCGGCTGTCCAACTTCTTGCTTTATGGGGGGTGTGCTCTGGGCTCAAACCGGTTCCGAGCTCGGCGCACTCACCCTGACCAAGGTGTAGTGTTTCGGGTTCGGATAGATCTGGCGAGCTCGGAGCCCGCTTCCCGGACAGCACGCCAAATACGCATAACCTTCATAACCAAGCTCTTGCTTTATTATCCCTATCAACATCGCTGTTATCTGCGCAGGTGAACTCGTGAAATGATGTTTAATTAACAAAGTTCGGGAGGAGCCGTAGCATATAATCAGCCGGCTGGTCCACAATCAGCAATCACTGCACATACACAATTAGCCATAGCGAGCTCGCTCATAAATAGAGAATCCATCTTACCTGCTCGATCTCCTAAGATTAAGCATCCCTCCTCCACCCCGGCTCCTCTCCCAAACTCACTTTTCTTTTGCAAGAGCCCCGGGGGGTGTGCTCTGGGCTCAAACCGGTTCCGAGCTCGGCGCACTCACCCTGACCAAGGTGTAGTGTTTCGGGTTCGGATAGATCTGGCGAGCTCGGAGCCCGCTTCCCGGACAGCACGCCAAATACGCATAACCTTCATAACCAAGCTCTTGCTTTATTATCCCTATCAACATCGCTGTTATCTGCGCAGGTGAACTCGTGAACTAGTATTTCTGTTCTGGGTTCAGAACTGTCATGTTCAGTCATGTAGACACACAGAAATGAAACTTCTTTGAATATTTGCATTGTAGTAGCGGACTGTGATGTACATTTAAAATCACGTCCTGAAAATGAATCTGTTTCTTTTTAATGCAAACCAAATTGTTATCAATGCCAGAAATAAATATGTAATCAGCAATAAAAAGACCATGTGTTAGTTCTGATCATTCTGACACACAAAGATGGGTTTAGATAGCAAGCAACCAAAAGGTTAGTGTTGATCTGACAGTGTTAATTCAATTGAATGTGCGCTTATGCAATAACTTAAATACACCACAAGAGATCACTGTCTCCCGTCTTTCGATCCGATCTTGTCACATACAGGAAATAAGACAAGGATACTGAATAATGGGACAACCAGGATGCAAATGAAGTTTGGCAGAGGATTTAATTTGTCATTTGATATTCATCTTCCACCTCAAAGAAAAAAAAGTGAATGTGTGAACAGGGTTGCCAATTATTTTAGGCAAATGAATAGCGAATAATGAAAGAACCTTACTTATGTTATTCTACAGATAGTGTCAATGCTTTATCCTCCTTACCAAGCTTTTGTGCTCTTCCACACAAAGCAAATGCTTTTCATGAAACCACAGCTAAATGCATGTGTGTGAAACTGTCCGTTCGTATTAGAATAAATGTTTCTATAGATGTTTCTATAACTTTATAAAGTGCATCAGTAAGATGATTTATGAAGTGGGCATGTCTGGGAGGTCAAGCGTTAGATCTGAGTATTAAAAACAAATATTATGGGTAAACTAGTTATTACAGAGATAAAAAAAAATTATTTGAGGTTATTGTGGTTTTAAAACACATATTTAAACTATGTCAAATAAAGTGTAATGGAAGCTTTTACTTCAAGAGCAAAAGATAAACTTCATAGTATTAATCTAACATGGACATGAGATGTATCTGGGCAGTGAGAGCCTGAGACCCGGCAGCCCTGAGCGTCCATCACGTGATGAGAGGCAGAACATGTGGACACTTTCTTGTTTTACTCATTTGTAGTGTCGACACTGGCTTTGAGCGCTCGTGAAACTGGTGAGAGCAACATTTTTAACTGTTTTACATTTTTCTGACAAAATCGGCTAATATTATGTGCAACCTGAAAAGGGATGTAGAGTTTATTTGATTCAGAATCATAAGTAATGTATATTAATAGAGTTCTCTCAGATCACTTCAACCTCTCAAAGAACTTTAAATGGGTAAAAACACTTTAATTTTAACATTGATGAAATATTTGACTGTAGTGCTGTGTTACATCACACGTGTTAAAGAATGAAACTGTGTACAGTATCTGTAAAGATAAATAACTGAACAGTCTGCACGTCAGCCGTCAGTTTCATTCAGTCACTTTATATGACATCTGCTTGTATGAAGTTCAATAGAAACGTTCATGTTTAACTTCTCATAATGTGTCACTTGATGTTTTTAGCCCACAGCAGAGCAGCTGTTAGCTTTATAATGTTTAATATAATAATGATCGTATCATCATCATTTTTAAAGTGTGTCGAGTGAGTGTTCGCTGGTTGTGCTGTTGCTATGGTGATGTCAGTCAGAATGGCTCCTCCTCTTCCTCTGATTCTCCTGCTCATGATTCAAGGTGAGTAACTGATGTCACATCATCACTTCAGTCATGTGATCATCACATCTTCATCATCTCTTTAGTATTTGTTCAGTGTGCATCACTGAGTTTGTGTTTTCTGTCTGTTGTGCCACAGTTGTTCAGTTCTGCTTTTCTTCACCACTCTCCAACCACAACTGTGACAAAACATATATTTTATCAGAACTCGTGTGGTATTGACAGAAACTGCTGCTTTTGTCTCTTTCAGGAGTTTATAGTGCTGGAGATGATTGGCGAGTGACTTACGGCCCTTTACACGTCTGTGCACTAAAGGACTCAACAGTGACTATAAAGTGCACTTACACATACACTGTTGTATATAATAACCCAGAAGTGTCTTGGACCAAGATCAACAGTCCTGATTCTCCAGATCTGTTGAAGGATTCTGAATACATACAGAGGATTCAGTATCTGGGAGATAAACAGCACAACTGCAGCCTCAGACTGACTGATGTGAGACTCACAGATTCACACGAGTACTATTTCAGATTCATCATTGATCAAGAGAAAAGGATCGGTGCACCTGGAGTGACTCTTGAGGTCACAGGTGAGAGTGAACGAGTGTTTGATGATAATAATGTGATGAATGACATGAGGAGGATCAGTGTTGTGTTGTGTTCAGATCTTCAGGTGGAGTCTGATGGTGAGAGAGTGATGGAGGGACATTCAGTGACTCTGACATGTAAAAGCAGATGCAGTCTGACTAACACATCAACATTCATCTGGTTTAGAAACACACAGATATTAAATGACAGAAACAAGACACTCATCCTGCCGTCAGTCAGAAGAGAGAATGCAGGAGACTATAGATGTGCTGTACAGGGACACAAACTCAAATCATCTCCTCGACGTCTCAATGTCACCTGTAAGTTCACTCATAATTCTTTCATTATTCACTTAAGACGATTGATCACTGATATACTGAATATAATCTCTCAATAGATCCTCCAGATAAACCAGTCATCTCCATCAGTCCATCTGGTGTAATAGTGGAGGGTGATTCAGTGAATCTGACCTGCAGCGGTGAATCAAATCCTCCTGTTCACACCTACAGTTGGTTTAAAGAGAATCAAACACCGTCTGTTGGATCTGGACAGACGTTCAGCATCAGTCACTTTAATTCACGTGTCAGTGGACGCTTTTACTGTGTGGCTCAGAATGAAGTTGGATCTCAGAGATCAGCTGCTGTTTCTCTCACTGTTAAAGGTGTCTCATGTAAGAAGGTCGAGTCGTTCTTTTAAGTAACATTTGATTTTAATGATTGATGTTATACATGGAGAGAAATGTTTTGATACTGTCACTTTAAATCATTTGTTAGTTTCTCATTTTTGGCATTTGTGTCCCCAGCACTACTCGTCTAAATGACTGAACTTCTTATTTTCAGCTCTCGGTTTCTCTGTGGGTTTTGGTGTTGGACTTTGTGTTGGAGTCTGTGGAGAATCCGCTGCTTTGCTTATTGTGATGTGTATTTGGTAAGACGTGTGTGTAACTCTCATTTTCAGCATTTAAATCAGGAGAATTACATTACATTTTCACAGCCTTGGCGATTTAAGAATGTCTTTGTTTTCTTTTTTCAGCAGAAGAAAGAGTTTGAGAAGAAAAGAGTCTGAATGCAAACCGGAGGTGAGATGATCACCGATTAAATCTCTTTATATACAAATGCATTAGAAAGATTTAACTGTTGTTCACGCGTGTTCTCAAATGTTTCTTTATAGAATGATGATGTCAGTAATGACACATATACAACTCTTGAACTCAAGACCAGATCATCTGACCTGTACGAGACACTCACAGTAAGAGTTATTCATGAAGAACACAAACCCAGTTGTTTTAATTCTTCATCATTCATCTTTATTTGTCTTATAATGTTTGTGCAGCCCAACGGGAAGAGGATGAAGTAAGAGGCGGCGCACAAAGAAACAAACATTTGCTGGAACGTGACAGTAAAGTAAAACTAATGTTGCTTAAAATTGAATTAAAAGTAATCTTACTTGAAATGGAGGAAACAATATTTCCTACAAAAGAGACAACAGAACAACATTCACTTTGAAAAGAAAAACACTTTAACTGAATAAAGAGCGATTTTCACCTTTAACAGTGAGTGAAACAGCAGCTGATCTCTGAGATCCAACGAAATGATGAATATCAGTCTTATGACAAGAACTGTAGTCTGTTGATCACCTGCACTTTCTTCTCTAACCGACCGCAGGATGCGTTTATAGTTTCTGTCTGCTCTCGCACAGATTTGAAATATTTCAGTCCACAAATAAACAAACATATTAATATGTTTCCAAATATGTAACGTGGTAGATAAGCGTTATTTTACACGTTTGTTTCATTAAACTAACATCCATAAGCTCTCGTTGTCTTGACCTGATCTGGCCAGCAGGTGTTGGAAAACCGTCATTCATTTACTTGTTTAGCTCGTATTAAAACAGCTGATCCTCTAAACAAACAACGTATTTTTAAATTCTACGCTTCGTTATTTTAAGCAGTTCAAAAGGTTTTATAAAAAATGTGTTTTCTTTCATATTCTCAGGGGGGCGACCCTTGTAACACCTCTGAACACAACACACGTCATTCATCACATTATTATCATCAAACACTCGTTCACTCTCACCTGTGATCTCAAGAGTCACTCCAGGTGCACCGATCCATTTCTCTTTATCAGTGATGAATCTGAAATAGTACTCGTGTGAATCACATCAGTCAGTCGTGCTGTTTATCTCCCAGATACTGAATGCTCTCACTGTATGTTGAGTCATGGACAGATCTGGAGAATCTTTACCTGGAACAGCATTGTTGATGCACTTCTGTGATCTTAGTAGGGTGCAGTTTATTGTCACTGTTGAGTCCTTTAGTGCACAGACGTGTGAAGAGCTGTATAAAGCCACACGCCAACCAACATTAATATCACTATAAACTCCTGAAACACTCAAATCACAATGAACACATTAACAGCAGCTTCTGCAAATAAAACAGTGCTACACTACAGTAAAACACTGATAAATTCAATACGTAAGATTTGTTATAATAATGAATGTAAAGTCATATAATATCAGCGACTCACCGTGAATCACGAGGAGAAAGATCACAGGGGGAGGAGTAATAATGATTGACATCACCATAGCCACACCTACTGTACATTCAACACATACATTTACATTTTTTTACATTTAGGAATTTGGCAGATGCTATACAGTAGCTCACGCTGCAGGAGAAAATAATGATCCGGATTTACTCTTTATGTTTCATATGTAATAATAATAATAATAAAAACATTTTCAAACGATGTTCACAAAGACCAAAGAAGCATTTAGTTAAAATGAGCAAATTTGAACTAAATCTTCTGTTTGCTTAGTGTTTCCACAGAAATGGTTTACGTCATGTTCGGTCTACAAAATGCTGGGTTGTGTCATAGTTGCTTAATATAGTTAATTTAATCCAATGGTTGGGTTTGTCCATATTTTCTCCAACTTTGGGTTAAAGAGACCCATCATTTGTACAGTGCACGACAACCAAGAACAATCTCATGTGTTAAATTCACAACATTATATACCTGTGGCCTTAGAGACACCCAAAACAAGTAACATGACATTAGTTAAAGTCATTTAAAGCTTGTTACAGATTGTGCTGAGTTCTGATATGATAAAAAGTCATGCAGTATCAACTTTTTAAAGTTTGGAAACAGAACATACAGGATAATGGTGAAAAAGCTTAGACTTCAGTAGAAATTATGGAGTTTGAAGCATCACTGTGGCTTCAGCGTTTGAACAGTTGTGGTTAACACAATGTGTCGGTGCTCAAATGGTCTGTAAATGAGCCTGAACTTGTAGGTGAGACCTACAAACCATCTTGCAAACTATGTTTTTTTCTACTAGTAGGGTAATGTAAAAAACACATCAATACATTTACTTCTCTATTATTGTACATTGTATAATTTAATTCATTGGAGGTTGGAAGACACGGAGGGTAGAACACTTCATCTCAAAAGCTTTTCAGCAAACTTCCTCTTCCACTGTCAGTCACTTTAAATGTGTCAGACTCATCGATCTTGTCTCTGTACTACCATCTCTTATTTATATTTACACTAGAGAGAGATGACTTGATAAACTCGACCTCTGGTGACGTGTTTTTGCCTGTGAGAATGAGCAAATTAGCCTCTAACAACGGATCTATTGCTTTGCCTCCACAGATGACTTGCACGTTTCGACCTCCTCATATCTGAGGTTTCAACCTCACTGGGTTTGGCCTGAGAAACGAATGTCGACTGTGTGACATCACACCCAGAATCTCATGATTCCTAAGGGCTCAGAGGACATTAATTTCTACTTATAATCGTTCACCATAAGATTTGACCATAAGCGAAAGCCTTTAAGACTATTTTAAACTTGCCAAGTCAGACCAACTACGTTTGTCCTTAAATTTTAAGTATTATTTGTGCGAATTGTTTTATGTCATGTTGGTACACTTTATCAAGCTGACCACTCCCAGATAGCACAATCCATCTGTCTTACGTCTATTTGACGTCTGAATTTACATCCGCAAGACATCTGCAATACATAGTTTGCTCATCTGCAATACGTCCAGGGAACGTCTGAACGTCTGTTATACGTCTCCTAAAGATCTGGAGATCTGAAAACATCTGCTGCGTAAAAACATCTGCTAAACATCTTAGAAAGAGCTGTTGTTCATCCTTTCTAAAACATACACATCTTACAGACGTCTTCTAGAGGTCTATGTGACGTCAGACAGCAGACGTCTCCGAGACGTATTGCAGATGAGCAAACTATGTATTGCAGATTCTAGCAGATGTAAATACAGACGTCAAATAGACGTAAGCCAGATGTATGTGTGCTATCAGGGCTGAGACCAGACACTAAATATAGATCCTGGATTTAATCACATACCCTCAAACTTATATTTTGTATAGGTCGACCTTGTTGCTTAACATAGGACAAAATTGAGTTCTCAAAGGGGCCATGATCACAACATGCTGAAACATCCAAAACATAATGCACAAAAGCAATAATACGATCAGACTTCAGGTATTGATACTGATGTTTTAATTGAGAGGATTAAATTCTTAATTCATTAACCTTAGAACCTTAATTAAAAAAGCATTATCTGGCCTAACAAATCTGCTCTTTGGGTTAAATGAATAAAAAGTGTCTAAAAAGCATTTCTAGAACCACCAAAATAGTAAATAACACATTTTACAAAAACGGAATAAAAAGTACCAAACATTACAGACATTATCACAAGTTATAAGCAAAAGTTCATACACAGAGCAAATGTGACGCTATAATCTCTTCTGAAAAGCTTCCAGTAAACTAAACTAAACTTCCTGGGTCCAAAGATCCAGATCATTTGCATTTGACTGTACTGTAAAGCACAGACTGATCCTCCGTTGTTTGAACATCAGATCTGTGAAATAAATACATAAGAAATATGAGAGAGATAAACAAACACAATACTACAATTCAAGCAACAACAGAGTTGAAAAATACATTTGTAAGGGTGCAAACTGGTCCCCAGTTCTGAACAAACTCGAGGTATGTTAAAAGGAATGTCACTTGGAAAAGCGTAGCTGGTAATTGCCAGAACAAAGACAAAGAAGAGTACAGAGATAAGCTGGAAGTTTACCTAACATCGCGTTATTGATAAAAATGTATGAGTGCTGTTTTCTACGTATAGCTAATGATGTCCAACCACCATATCATATAAAATGCAATGATACTACAGGATTTTGCATCTTGTTCAGATGAGGCCGTATGCATATATAATATATCACCATAATCAAGCACAGTTAGGAAAGTAGCTTCTACCCAGCCAGCAATGACACATGATGGGGCCCAGGTGGGTTCGATGAGGGCTGTCAAACTGGGTTTTGTCCGCCGGTTCCATGTAGACCCCACATGGGTTAGCACAGATGAAATGAACACTGCTTAGCGTGCATACTAAAGACTCATAAATGTGAAACTGAATGTTGTAGTTAATGAGATGATTAACACAGAAACAACAAGATCAACTGCATCTGACTTCAGCCTCAATTCCACAAACACCATATTCTTATTTATATTATTGAGTATAAACAGAGTCTTCTTACATCTGTCTAAACTTTGAACACTTTCAACTCCTACAAATATTATTCACACTCAAATATCAAGAATCATGAAATGAATCTAAACAATGGTGACATGTTTCATGCTGAAATGTATCATACAAAACTCATTCATGACTCCCAGAATGCATTGCAGCATGAAGCATTCCACCATTGTTGAGGTTCTTATGTGGATTCTTGATGTCTGTATGTGGGCAACTGTGATGAAATTTCATTGAGCTTGGTTGACTAGGAAATGTGTTAAATTTTCTCTAATGAAGTTGTGCTGTTTATTCTTTACTTTCAGGTTTTCTAATGACTTTAATATTTTAACTCTCAAAATAATAATTGTGTACTTATAAAGCAGTCAGAAAGAAGAGGCAGAGTGTGAAACTAAACCAAACATATCACCATAAATAAGATGTTAATGGTGTTTGTGGGATTGTGGCTGAAGTCAGTTACAGTTTTTGAGTTTTATTTATTTCTGTTCTTGTTGTTTCTGTGTTCATCAGTTTTTATCACTTCATCATCTCATTATCTACAACATTCAGTGTCACATCTAGCAGCCTGTAGTCTGCACACTAAGTAGTGTTCATTTCATCTGGACTAACCCATGTGGGGCATACATGGAACCCACCTAGGTCCCATGTGTATTTGCTGGCTGGGTACAAGTTTATTTTTGGCATTAAAAGTAAAATTAGATTTATTTCTAAAATAAAAGCCAAGTTTCAGTTTGAGCTTCCTGAATAGATAAGCAATATGTACATTGAAGAAAAGCTTATCATCAATCCAAGTGCCAAGGTCTCTTTCAATAATCTCTCCATCAGATACTAAGATTATCAAGTGCTATTCAAGCATTCCAACCTCTCAGACGCATCTTGCTGTTGAACAGTAGAATTCTCATAACCGTCTTCAGTCTCTTCTGATGTCTTCATATCTTTGACTTTCATGTGACGGACAGTTGCGTACTGGATCTCTTCAAGATCTCTGGATTCAGCTGTTACGGTGGAATATATATTATCCTACAATGAGAGAAACAAAATACTGAACTACAACTTGCTCTAATTATTTATTACAGGGCTCGTTGGAATGCTTGATTCTGATTGGCCAGTCGTGACATTTGCAGGTTTGTAATGTAAGGGATAATTTACAGGCAGCGGCCCTGTCGGGGCTTACTGTATTTTGAGATAACAGCCGGCTGCTTGTACATTATCTCGTTTATAACACGGCTTCGAGACACATGAGAAATAAACTGGACATAAAATGTGAATTTGAAAAATTTAATAGCTCATCTTTACCGAATTGCAAACCTTCCGCAAGCAAAAGATGTTTAGTTTCGCTGTCAAACGACATTCAAACGTCACAAACTGGCAAATTGGTTTAATCATTTTAAAATATAATGTCATATATGTTATTAAAAGACGTATTTATAATTAATTTTTGTGTAATTTTAAACTGCCCCTCTTAAAATGATTTGCAGCATCCGGGTTACAGGGTGTTATTAGTTTTGAGTTATTTGAAAAGAACGTCGCCACTGGCCAATCAGAATCAAGCATTCAAATGAGCCGTGTAATAATCCCAGATAACATCCTCTCAAAACGAATAACACACAGTAACCCAGATGCAGCAAATCATTGTGACAGGTTTTCTTGACAAATTAAATATAAAAATGTCTTTTAATAAAATTACATTTACAAATAATTACATCAAATTGAGCTAATACAATATTCATATTTACATTTCATGTCCAGTTTGATCTCATGTGCCAAGTAGCCGTGTAATAAGCGAGATAATGTACAAGAATCCGGCTGTTATCGCTTCTCGTCGGGTCCTGATCACACTGTGGGGCATAATTCTGCTATAACAACCGGCTGCCTGCATGCATATGATCCCATACTGATGCATGAGATATACTTTGTGTCCTGCAGAAGGTGCAGCTCATGAGGGGATTTTTTAAACTTGAAGATTGTACAACTGACACAGATATAAACTATAGCCTACACAAAAAAAAAAATTAATCATCATTTCTTAATTTCAGAACAAAAATAGAATAAAAGTGGCTATAAAAATCAGTTTGACTAGTGATATAAAAACATCAAATTAAAACCCTTAAATAAAAATGAAATGGCAATAGACAAGTTGCTGCTGGTGCAGTGGTCATTTTTAAATATATTGTTTACCTGTTTTTGTCTGATGTCATCAGGCCTGTGTTTGCACTTCCTGTAATTAAACAGAATTACATAAATGTGAATGAAATTCAGCTTGGTATACGGTACATCATATTCATACAGGGAGATTTGAGTATATCTGCAGGTACACATTTTTTTAATCATCATTTATGCTGCTGTTTAGAGAAAAGAATACTTAGGCGAACCTCAGTAAGGTGTTTGTTTTCAGCAATGGTCAATAGATCCAGTTGGTTCTGTTGTGATAGTTTTGTGAATAAACCTACCACACAAACACAACAATGAGAATGAAGATTAAACCTCCACATCCAGCCGTAACCCCAGAAACCACATACAGAACTTTGTCATTTCCTCCTATAGCATGAAACATGGCCAGATGTTATAAAGTTAAGTCATATCTTTTTTAATTCCCTCTACCAAAATAAACAGAACATGCAGCTCTATTAAAGCCGAGACATAAGTTGTTTCTTGAACGCTCCGTTATAGTCACTGTAAAATTCCCCATAATGAAAGATTGACTAACAAACTGAAAAACATTGATTCACCGATTCTCACCTTTAACAGTGAGAGAGACAGCAGCTGATCTCTGAGATCCAACTTCATTCTGAGCCACACAGTAAAAGCGTCCACTGACACGTGAATTAAAGTGACTGATGCTGAACGTCTGTCCAGATCCAACAGACGGTGTTTGATTCTCTTTAAACCAACTGTAGATGTGAACAGGAGGATTTGATTCACCGCTGCAGGTCAGATTCACTGAATCACCCTCCACTATTACACCAGATGGCTGATGGAGATTACTGGTTTATCTGGAGGATCTATTGAGAGATTATATTCAGTATATCAGTGATCAATCGTCTTAAGTGAATAATGAAAGATTTATGAGTGAACTTACAGGTGACATTGAGACGTCGAGGAGATGATTTGAGTTTGTGTCCCTGTACAGCACATCTATAGTCTCCTGCATTCTCTCTTCTGACTGACGGCAGGATGAGTGTCTTGTTTCTGTCATTTCATATCTGTGTGTTTCTAAACCAGATGAATGTTGATGTGTTAGTCAGACTGCATCTGCTTTTACATGTCAGAGTCACTGAATGTCCCTCCATCACTCTCTCACCATCAGACTCCACCTGAAGATCTGAACACAACACAACACTGATCCTTCTCATGTCATTCATCACATTATTATCATCAAACACTCGTTCACTCTCACCTGTGACCTCAAGAGTCACTCCAGGTGCACCGATCCTTTTATCTTTATCAATGATGAATCTGAAATAGTACTCGTGTGAATCTGTCTCTCTCACATCAGTCAGTCTGAGGCTGCAGTTGTGCTGTTTATCTCCCAGATACTAAATCCTCTGTATGTATTCAGAATCCTTCAACAGATCTGGAGGATCAGAACTGTTGATCTTGGTCCAGAACACTTCTGTGATGTTATTTCCATCAGGGTATGTGTAAGTGCACTTTATAGTCACTGTTGAGTCCTTTAGTGCACAGATGTGTAAAGGGCTGTAAGTCACTAGCCAATCATCTCCAGCACTATAAACTCCTGAAAGAGACAAAAGCAGCAGTTTCTGTCAATACCACACGAGTTCTGATAAAATATATGTTTTCTCACAGTTGTGGTTGGAGAGTGGTGAAGAAAAGCAGAACTGAACAACTGTGGCACAACAGACAGAAAACACAAACTCAGTGATGCACACTGAACAAATACTAAAGAGATGATGAAGATGTGATGATCACATGACTGAAGTGATGATGTGACATCAGTTACTCACCTTGAATCATGAGCAGGAGAATCAGAGGAAGAGGAGGAGCCATTCTGACTGACATCACCATAGCAACAGCACAACCAGCGAACACTCACTCAACACACTTTAAAAATGATGATGATACGATCATTATTATATTAAACATTATAAAGCAGCTGCATATATATATAGCTATATACAGCTGCTCTGCTCTGGGCTAAAAACATCAAGTCACACATTATATTCACGAGTAGTTCACACGTAACACAAGAATGTTTCATTGTTTACCTTTCAAAGGTTTTCAACATAAAGTGTTATTCAGAGTTTGTGTTCTTGTAGTTCAGTTGTAAGAGCATTGAGCTAGTTATACAAAGATCATGGCTTCAATCCCAGATAAAGCACATACTGATAAAATGCACGTACCCAGATAGCAAGCAACCATTGAATCGATGTTAAAAAATAGTTGCATTGAATCAATATCACTTTTGCACCCGCAATGAATGTTGAAATTTTGACAAATCATCATTATTGTGATCAGTGTTTTCTTCAGTTGGGCTCTTGACTCCAGACTTTCTTTAAACAGAACTCTTTTTTTACAACAAGGTTATCATAAGGAGAGAAAGAGATGTTTTGAGAAGCTGTAGTTGGAATAGTCTCAGGCAATGTTGAAATTAAGCTTATTTAAAAAATATTGGTGTTTGGTCCTTTCATGACTGAAGTTAAAGTCTAGTTCACAATTTTTAAAGTACAGAGATGAGAATGGTGAAAATCATCAAACTAACTCAGATAAACAGATCAACTGCAATGCATGCTGGGTGTCATGAATGAGTTTGTTCTATGACGTTACCCAGCATGCAATACTGCTATAATCTCTTCAAACTGTATGTTAAAATTCACAGATTAATAACAGCACATTGACTCTACTTGATCATTATCCTCTTTGCCACAACATACACATAGACAGCTAAAGAATGTGTGATTAAACTTCATCATTAGCAGTAATCAAATAATATTTTATTTATTAAAAAGTGTGACTCTTACCGAGCTCCGATGAGTCTGATATCCAGCGCGATGAGACAGACGATGAGAACACGCTGAATGTGTAGTACGAAATGCAAATGCAAGCTGCACGTCTCTTCCTCTTTTTGTAATTTGTCCCCGTCAACACATGAACAACCAATGTGCTTAGAATAAGACTTAAGTGATTAAAACGGTATAGTTTATCAAATAACAAAAATGAATTCATTATCCACTTGCCCTCATGCTATTTAGGACTTTCTTCTTTACAAAATACATTTTATTCAAGGCAGAATCCAAATATGCTCAATGCTGGAATTATGCAGTAGCTTTTACAGAAAAACCAGGGCAGAGATTCCCAAAGCTGGACCTCAGTGTGAAGCAGGAGTGGGTCGAGCTTATACTGAAGCCAGTGTGTTTGAAGCAGAAGCCAAAGGTCCAAACGTCTCGGTCGGTGCAGAAGTCAGTGTGGTTGGTGTTGGAGCGATGTCTCGAGCTGAAGTTGCCAGCACATCTGCCAAAGCCGGTCCGGTCGGTGTGAAGCTGGGTATTGCAGTGGATACGGGAGCATCTATTGGTCCGGGTGGAGTGGAGGCCAAATTCCTGGGAACTGGAGTCTCAATATTTGTATGCTGCTATATTTTTTGCTTTTCTGTTAATTATTGTTATTTGTAGTGTTAAACTCAGAAGACGTGTCTACAGAACTTTGTGGAGTTTGAAGACTTTTCTGAATAATTTTCTATTGAGCAAACGCTCATCATCTCAATGAATGTCTGTATGGTGAGGTTAAGGTTTCAGAACAGTTAGATCTATTTATTTTCTCGATACCGCACCTTTCGGGACAAACATCGCAAGTGGCAAAAGCAGCTGTGGAATTCCAGACGTTTATTTCCGGGCGTGAGGTGGGAAATATCCGAAATACTTGCCTGTACAACATATTGGATTAATCCGCTGACTAAATCATTATTGTGACTTTAGCAACTTTCCCAAGCAACTTGTGTGTAATCACAGAAAGTGAATTTCCATTGGCTGAGAAATCAGGTGCGAGTTCCTGTTGATCGACCTTTGAGTCATCACGGAAGGTTTTTATCAAAGAACCAGACAAACTTCAAGCATCGACGTCTGTGATCTCGGTGAGTTTTGATTCAGTTATCGAAAATGTTTTTTACAATAGCCCGTGAACGTGTAGAATGGTTTAAGCAGATTGATTACCATTTATATGACCACAGTTTTATGCCACAGAGAAATTGTTGCAAAACCTTTAGTTAATTTTTTGGGTAACCATGTTTGTTTTATTTTATTTTTATACTTAATCGTGTTCAATTCTAAGGGAGAGAAACTGATCTCGTGGTAATTTGTAAATAAAGCTGTAGCGACGTGATTGTTGGAACAAATAATAATATGCTCATTGTTATAGACACATGAAGTAATACGACATGATTTTTTCTTTAGGTTGAAACTTGAACAGAATTGACATTTACACGTGGGACTGAAGGATTCTACAATGTCAGGTAAAAAGTTGATTTACATTGTCATTTAGCAGATGCTTTTATCCAAAGCGATTTACAAAGTTTGGGAAAATAACAGAAGCGATTTGTGCAACAAAAGAACAACGATTTCATTAAAGAAATCTGTTATATCACCTTCATTGCAACTTGCAAAAGCTAGTAAAGAACTTATGAACGTCAAGGCTGTTATCACTCTCAGATTCATGTTGATCTAAATGAAGACGACTTCCGTTTATACTGAAAAGGTCACACACATCCACACATGAAATCACTATCCACGCAAGTCATTATATTTTGTATGTATGTGCGAGAGTTTTATAGATGTGTGTGTACGCAGAGTTTGTATGTATGTATGTGTTGTTTAAGTTTGTTTGCACGCATCAAGTTTATATGTTTGCATACATGCATTACTAACATAATATGTATTGGTATGGATTTCACATGTTTTTCAAATGTGTTTGCTTGAACATCCGATACTATACATGTATATGTGAGCAATGTATATGTGTGTATGCACGCTTTTATATATGTATTCATGAGCGCAGTTTGATTTAAACCCTATACGGCGCCTCATAGTAGCCTAATCCACAGACATAATCCAAGACAGACATATAGTCCAGAACACAGGTGATCAGCAGTGATGTCAGCTGTGACACCAAAACTCTGATGCTTGTGTCCTAAAAAAAAGCTTAGTATCGAGACTTGATTCATTCTATCAAAATGATGTGACCAATGACGTCCGAAGCTTCATTTCGCACACACCCAAGTGACTGCTTCAAAGGTGTAAAATGTGTGCAGGCCACGCCCTCATTGGTTGTTACAGCTACAGATTTACATCGTATGAAAGTGCATGTGTATTTTTTTGTGCATGCATCTGCATTGATTTACTTCCTCTGTTCATGAGTTTGACTTGTTTACAAACAGAAAAAATGTCCACATCCACAATACAAAATGTTATGTTTATTGTTTTGAGTTACTAGTATGCGAAACAGATTGTTATCATTTACGTAATATACTGATTTATTAATTCACTAATCTTCCTATGCATTCATTCATTCATTCATTCATTCATTCATTCATTCATCCATCCATCCATCCATCCATCCATCCATCCATCCATCCATCCATCCATCCATCCATCCATCCATCCATACATCCATCCATCCATCCATCCATCCATCCATACATACATACATACATACATACATACATACATACATACATACATACATACATACATACATACATACATACATACATACATACATACATACATTCATTCATTCATTCATTATTGATTCCAGATTGAATGGTTGGTCCATTGTGAAACATTTTGCGACACAGTGCTTTCCCACACTTTTACCAGCAGAGGTCATAGTGGAAATCTGATTCGAAAAGCTTTGAGAAATGAACCTTTTTCCGACACCATTTTGTTAAAAGCTTCAGTGGGTCCGAAAGTTTCACTTCACTATTAAATAGGTACTTACTGAAATTAAGTGCCTACTCATTGAGAATGCGATTTCGGATACAGCCGATGTCCGGGTGATGCGGGGAGTTCCCTTGAGAAGACACTGCAGCTGGTGACTGTGACAAATAAATAATTCATTAGATTTATAAAGCGCTTTTTCTGGGTACTCAAAGCGCTTTTCATCTCCTCAACCACCACAATTCAACACACTGCATCTGTTTTTTTCTTTGCATTGAAATTGCCTGACTCGAAATCAGTAAGAAAAATAATTTATTTAAAATGGAAACAAATGCTGATAAATATTATATACAATGAAATCTTTGGGTTCTTGGTTGCAAAAAACCTAAGCATTATTTAAATAGTTTACAACCAATTAATCACTACTGATGCAGAAGCAGCCCAATTCCCAAAAGCATTTAAAATATATATATGTGACTAGACAACTTAAGGGTCAATTTCTTGAAATTTATGGAAGTATTTTAATGACATTAGTATTTGAAGCAAAAAAGCATGTTAAACTACCACTAATCAAAAACAAACCTGTTGCATTACCAGTGCTTGCATGTTTAGAGTCAATTCAATATGGTTGTACAATAAAGATGTGAATATTTCAAATTGAAACAGTTTATACACCGTTTATAAATTCAATAATAAAAATCCACCTTTTAAATTTCATAAAAAAAATTCAACTTGTTTTAAAATACAACCTTTAATATTCAACAGAAAAATGTCAGTTCATATTATTTGCTTCCACAAATTCAGGGGTTCAAATTCGGCTTGAAATTCAAAGTTTCACATCCGGGAATCCCAGGAGAAGCAATAGAGCTCCGATTCCGCAAATCCATGATCTGCCTGACCGCTTCACCAGCAGTGCAAGTCGGTTCTGACGAAGATAAAAGCAAGAAACGCAGAAACTTTTGACATGTTTGGCAAACAGTCCTCTCACCTCCTCAATTAAGTGAATTCCTTCAAGCCATTTAATGTATTTAGCCTAAAAGGTTAGTTTATGTTTATTAAGAAAAACATTGTTGTCCTGTTTGCTCTTTCTTGCAGATCTGAGGATTGTGTTATTGGGTAAAACTGGATCAGGAAAGAGTTCAACTGGAAACACAATTCTGAACAGCGATGCATTTACAGCAGAAGATAGTTTCGTTCCTGTCACTGCATCATCTCAGAGTGAAAAATTGATCTAGCAGGACGGAGCATTTCATTGACTGACACTCCAGGAATATATGACAAATCGATGACTCCAGAGGAGCTGAAGGATAAACCGATGACTCCAGAGGAGCTGAAGGATAAATCGATGACTCCAGAGGAGATGAAGGATAAATCGATGACTCCAGAGGAGCTGAAGGATAAATCGATGACTCCAGAAGAGCTGAAGGATAAACCGATGACTCCAGAGGAGCTGAAGGATAAATCGATGACTCCAGAGGAGCTGAATGATAAACCGATGACTCCAGAGGAGCTGAAGGATAAATCGATGACTCCAGAGGAGCTGAAGGATAAATCGATGACTCCAGAGGAGCTGAAGGATAAATCGATGACTCCAGAGGAGCTGAAGGATAAATCGATGACTCCAGAGGAGCTGAAGGATAAATCGATGACTCCAGAGGAGCTGAAGGATAAATCGATGACTCCAGAGGAGCTGAAGGATAAATCGATGACTCCAGAGGAGCTGAAGGATAAACCGATGACTCCAGAGGAGCTGAAGGATAAATCGATGACTCCAGAGGAGCTGAAGGATAAATCGATGACTCCAGAGGAGCTGAAGGATAAATCGATGACTCCAGAGGAGCTGAAGGATAAATCGATGACTCCAGAGGAGCTGAAGGATAAATCGATGACTCCAGAGGAGCTGAAGGATAAACCGATGACTCCAGAGGAGCTGAAGGATAAACCGATGACTCCAGAGGAGATGAAGGATAAATCGATGACTCCAGAGGAGCTGAAGGATAAACCGATGACTCCAGAGGAGCTGAAGGATAAATCGATGACTCCAGAGGAGCTGAAGGATAAATCGATGACTCCAGAGGAGCTGAAGGATAAATCGATGACTCCAGAGGAGCTGAAGGATAAATCGATGACTCCAGAGGAGCTGAAGGATAAATCGATGACTCCAGAGGAGCTGAAGGATAAATCGATGACTCCAGAGGAGCTGAAGGATAAATCGATGACTCCAGAGGAGCTGAAGGATAAACCGATGACTCCAGAGGAGCTGAAGGATAAATCGATGACTCCAGAGGAGCTGAAGGATAAATCGATGACTCCAGAGGAGCTGAAGGATAAATCGATGACTCCAGAGGAGCTGAAGGATAAATCGATGACTCCAGAGGAGCTGAAGGATAAATCGATGACTCCAGAGGAGATGAAGGATAAATCGATGACTCCAGAGGAGCTGAAGGATAAATCGATGACTCCAGAGGAGCTGAAGGATAAACCGATGACTCCAGAGGAGCTGAAGGATAAATCGATGACTCCAGAGGAGCTGAAGGATAAATCGATGACTCCAGAGGAGCTGAAGGATAAATCGATGACTCCAGAGGAGCTGAAGGATAAACCGATGACTCCAGAGGAGCTGAAGAATAAACCGATGACTCCAGAGGAGCTGAAGGATAAACCGATGACTCCAGAGGAGCTGAAGAATAAATCGATGACTCCAGAGGAGCTGAAGGATAAATCGATGACTCCAGAGGAGCTGAATGATAAACCGATGACTCCAGAGGAGCTGAAGGATAAACCGATGACTCCAGAAGAGCTGAAGGATAAACCGATGACTCCAGAGGAGCTGAATGATAAACCGATGGCTCTGAAGGATAAATCGATGACTCCAGAGGAGCTGAAGGATAAACCGATGACTCCAGAGGAGATGAAGGATAAATCGATGACTCCAGAGGAGCTGAAGGATAAATCGATGACTCCAGAGGAGCTGAAGGATAAATCGATGACTCCAGAGGAGCTGAAGGATAAATCGATGACTCCAGAGGAGCTGAAGGATAAACCGATGACTCCAGAGGAGCTGAATGATAAACCGATGACTCCAGAGGAGCTGAAGGATAAACCGATGACTCCAGAGGAGCTGAAGGATAAATCGATGACTCCAGAGGAGCTGAAGGATAAATCGATGACTCCAGAGGAGCTGAAGGATAAATCGATGACTCCAGAGGAGCTGAAGGATAAATCGATGACTCCAGAGGAGCTGAAGGATAAACCGATGACTCCAGAGGAGATGAAGGATAAATCGATGACTCCAGAGGAGATGAAGGATAAATCGATGACTCCAGAGGAGATGAAGGATAAATCGATGACTCCAGAGGAGCTGAAGGATAAATCGATGACTCCAGAGGAGCTGAAGGATAAATCGATGACTCCAGAGGAGCTGAAGGATAAATCGATGACTCCAGAGGAGATGAAGGATAAATCGATGACTCCAGAGGAGATGAAGGATAAACCGATGACTCCAGAGGAGATGAAGGATAAATCGATGACTCCAGAGGAGATGAAGGATAAATCGATGACTCCAGAGGAGCTGAAGGATAAACCGATGACTCCAGAGGAGATGAAGGATAAACCGATGACTCCAGAGGAGCTGAAGGATAAATCGATGACTCCAGAGGAGCTGAAGGATAAACCGATGACTCCAGAGGAGATGAAGGATAAACCGATGACTCCAGAGGAGATGAAGGATAAATCGATGACTCCAGAGGAGCTGAAGGATAAACCGATGACTCCAGAGGAGATGAAGGATAAATCGATGACTCCAGAGGAGCTGAAGGATAAATCGATGACTCCAGAGGAGCTGAAGGATAAATCGATGACTCCAGAGGAGCTGAAGGATAAATCGATGACTCCAGAGGAGCTGAAGGATAAATCGATGACTCCAGAGGAGCTGAAGGATAAATCGATGACTCCAGAGGAGCTGAAGGATAAATCGATGACTCCAGAGGAGATGAAGGATAAATCGATGACTCCAGAGGAGATGAAGGATAAATCGATGACTCCAGAGGAGCTGAAGGATAAATCGATGACTCCAGAGGAGCTGAAGGATAAACCGATGACTCCAGAGGAGATGAAGGATAAATCGATGACTCCAGAGGAGCTGAAGGATAAATCGATGACTCCAGAGGAGCTGAAGGATAAATCGATGACTCCAGAGGAGCTGAAGGATAAACCGATGACTCCAGAAGAGCTGAAGGATAAACCGATGACTCCAGAGGAGCTGAATGATAAACCGATGACTCCAGAGGAGCTGAAGGATAAACCGATGACTCCAGAGGAGCTGAAGGATAAATCGATGACTCCAGAGGATATGAAGTCTGAGATTGAGAAATGTGTAGAGTTGTCTGTTCCTGGTCCTCATGTGTTTCTGCTGGTCATCAGACTGGATGTGAGAATCACAGCTGAGGAGATGAACGCTGTGAAGTGGATTCAGAAGAACTTTGGAGAAGATGCTGTAAAATACACCATCATTCTGTTCACTCACGCTGATGTGCTGAAGGGTAAAACATTAGAGGATTATGTTTAACGATCTAATGATATTAAGGCACTGATTAACCAGTATGGCAGTAGATATCACTCACTTAACAACAACGATAGAGGGAAATCAAGCTCAGGTCAGAAAACTGCTGCAAATGATAGATGAAACGGTAAAGGGAAATGGAGGAAGGTACTACAGTAATAAGATGTATGAAGAAGCCCAGAGGAGGATTGACCAGGAGAATTTTCGAAAAAAAGTAAGAGAGTATGGTAAAACGTCTCGGTTACGTCTGTAACCTCGGTTCCCTGATGGAGGGAACGAGACGTTGTGAGAGACTGACTGGGGTTTGATCTTGAGAACCTACCTTCTCCGAGATAATTAATTAATAAAACGCCAATGGGCTTGGCGAATGGCACGCGCACGCCAGTCTCCGCCCCGTGCATACGGGTATAAAGGAAGATGGCGGCGGTCATTCACTCACCCTTTGTACTGAGGAACCTGAGAGGGCACTCCCGTTCACTGCAGTGATTCGGTGCAGCGTTGTGGCATGAAGTCACAACGTCTCGTTCCCTCCATCAGGGAACCGAGGTTACAGACGTAACCGAGACGTTCCCCTTCAGTCGGTCTCTCGACGTTGTGAGAGACTGACTGGGGATCAATCTTAAACGCCACAGCGCTTGCTCCGATATCACGACCTCTAGCGGAGCGACCCTGACTGGGCTAGCGAGTCCCAGAGTGCTACCGCGAGACGTAATCTTCCAGTCATATAGTATTGGTCATACCGAGAAGCCTCTACTGACGGCCTCACGGACAGTGGCGTACGCCTCTAGTAGCGAGGAGCTGTCCGGAGCCGAACACTGGGGAAACACTGCTCTCCTCTTAGAAGAGTGTGCTACGGAGGCCACATCCTACCCGGAGGGGAGGTACATGTGGAGACATGACATGGTCTCCCCGGCGGGGAGAACAACATGCGGAACGGTGTTAGCCCGAATAGGGGGACAATCCAGGTGGGATTACCACCGGCGGGGAGGTCACAGATTCACCAATCGGGAAATCCTGAGTGAGGAATTCAACACACGGGACGACCCAAAGGGGAGTCACTACGTATGGGGCACTAGTCCTAATACAGGGGTCTGCCTGAGCAGGGATGACTCTACCTGTAACGGACCTGGTTCTAACAGACGGCTCCGCCCGGTCTGTTACCAAGTGCAATGCTTAGTGATGGATGGAATGCCTATACTTCGCCCGAGAGGGGAAAGTAGGTAGGCTACAATAGCGCACTAGTCTCACCTGGTGAGGGGAGAAGGCGCTTTCGCAGGCGTACGCCCAAACCAGGAGCCCACCCTAAACGTTGGCGGCGTTTAAGGGATGTGCTGCAACTGGTTCCACGTGGAGATTGTAAAATCTCGTGAAGGTACTGGGCGTAGCCCAACCCGCAGTTCTACAAATGTCTGCCAGAGAGGCGCCCTGTGCCAGTGCCCACGAGTGGAGTGGGCTCTCACTGCCAGCGGGCACGGCGATCCTGGGATTGGTACCCAGTGCGCCACTTCTGTTTGGAGACAGCCCCCCCCGGGTGCCGTCTCCCAGAACAGACAAAGAGCTGCTCAGAGCTTCTGAGGCTCTGTGTGCGGTCCAGACCGAGGCGCAGCGCGCGTACTGGACACAACACATAGAAAGGTTGGGTCTTCCTCTCCGGAGGGGAGCGCCTGCAGGTTCACCACCTGGTCCCGGAAGGGAGTAGTGGGAAGCTTGGGCACGTCGTCGGGATAGGATCTCAGGACCACGTGAGAATTACCGATCCCGAGTTCCAGGCACCTTTGGGACACAGAGAATGCCTGTAGGTCCCCCACCCTCTTGATGGAGGTGAGCGCCACAAAGAGTGCATCTTTCATCCGACTGAGGAAGATTGGCAATACTTAGGGGCTCACCAGGGCCGTACCAAGGCACTGTAGGACCACATTAGGGTCCCAAGAGGGTACGGAGCGCGGCCAGGGTGGACACACCCCTCTCGCGCTCCTGAGGAACCTGGTGACCAGGTTGTGCTGACGGGGATACTTACCTGCGGGTCAGCACTGATCCGATCAGGCAACTCTGCGGGTTCTCCTCCCGGGGAGAACACCAGGACAATTGGCGCCACTTATAAGCGTATGACCGCCTAGAGGCGGGGCTCTAGCCTGTAAGACAGTCTCCCGGACCGCTAACGGGCAAGCCCTCGTCCCGTCCAGGGGCCAGGCATGGAGGTTCCAGAGGCCTGCGTTGGGATGCCACAACGTGCCCTTCCCCTGCAACGGAAGGTCCTTCGTCAGGGGAATGGGCCAGGGGGGGCTGTCGTCAGATCTACCAGATCCGAGAGCCAGGTCTGGTTGGGCCAGTATGGCACCACTCACCAGAACCTGATGCCCCTTTCTCTGACCTTGCACAGGACCTGTGCAAGGAGGCTCACTGGGGGGAAGGCGTACTTCCGCTTGTCCCGCGGCCAGCTGTGTGCTAGGGCATCCGTGCCGAGGGGACCCTCGGTCTGGGAATACCATAGCGGGTAATGGGTGGAGTCCGGGGAGGCAACAGGTCCACCTGTGCCTGCCGAACCGCTTCCCACATGAGCCGGGCTGCACGGGGATGGAGTCGCCACTCTCCGTGGGGAGTACACTGTCGAGAGAGCGCATCGGCTGTCTGGTTCAGGTTGCCCAGAAGAAACGTGGCCCGCAGGGATTCACCTGCTGACTCCCAAGGAGGAGGCGTCGGGCGAGTTGTGATAACTGCGGTGAGCGTATGCCGCCTTGCGATTGATGTACGCTACGGCAGTCGTGCTGTCCAACCGGACTAGCACGTGTTTGTCCTGCACGAGGGGCTGGAGCCTCCTCAGTGCCAGAAGGACTGCCAACAACTCTAGGCAGTTGATATGCCAACGCAGTCGGGGACCTGTCCACCGACCCGATACTGCGTGCCCACTTGCACACCGCACCCCACCCTTGCAGGGAGGCGTCTGTCGTTCCCACGACACGCCTCGAAACCTGTCCGAGCGGGACCCCCGCTCGGAGAAAAGGTCAAGTCTGACCAGGGTAAGACAGTGCGAAGGCACTGAGGCGTTACCGTAATCCGCCTGGTGCCGGCGTGCCACGCCGTCCAGGGAACCCGACTCTGTAGCCAGTGCTGAAGCGGCCGCATGTGCATCAACCCGAGAGGGTTTACCCCCGTCGAGGACGGCATGTGCCCCAGGAGCCTCTGAAAATTCTTCAGCGGCGTCGAGGGATTCTGACTGATCAACCTCAGACAACGCAGCACTGACTGTGCACGCTCGTTGGTGAGACGTGCTGACATACGGACAGAGTCTAGTTCCATACCGAGGTAAGAGGTGCTCTGCGCGGGGGAGAGCTTGCTCTTCTCCTGGTTGACCCGGAGGCCTAGACGGTCTAGGTGCCGAAGCACAAGGTCCCTGTGCGTGCACAACACATCTCGCGAGTGTGCCAAGATAAGCCAGTCGTCAAGATAGTTTAGCACTAGCACGCCTTGCTCCCTGACAGGAGCTAAGGCAGCCTCCACTTGTTTGAAAAAACACGTGGAGACAGGGCCAGACCGAATGGCAGGACCCTGTACTGATACGCCCTTCCCTCGAACGCGAACCGTAGAAACGGCCGGTGTCGGGGGAGAATAGAGACGTGAAAGTACCCGTCCTTCAGGTCGATCGCCACAAACCAATCCTGGTGACGTACCGAGACCAGGATGCGCCTCTGCATCAGCACTCTGAACGGCAGCTTGTGCAGGTGCTTGTTCAGGTGCCGCAGATCCAAAAATGGGCCGCAGCCCCCCGCCCTTTTTTGGGCACGATGAAGTATGTAAAACTCGTACGACATCTCGGTTATAGGGACGGGTTCGACCGCACCCTTCGCCAGAAGGGCGGCGACCTCCTGCCGAAGTACGGAAGCATTCTCTCCTCGCCCCGAGGTGTACAGAATGCCACGAAACTTGGGGGGGCACCTGGCGAATTGGATCGAGTAACCGAGACGGACCGTCCTCTCTATCCAGTGTGACGGGCTGGTGCGCTACCAAGCGCCCAAGAACCGTGACAACGGGACCAGAAGGACAATCTGCCTCACCGTGCCGGGGGAGGCTGGTTCGGTGGCTGACAGTACGGTCACCTCGCACAGGGGGGACCCCCAGGGAGGTTGACGGCTCTGTATGTTTACCTGCTTCAGGCGGCCCAACGCAATGTCCGGAGGAGATTGCGGTCGGCGGCCCGATCCATCCCATACACCGTCTGGACGAGAGTGTTGTGGAGGAAAACCCAGGGGAGATTTGTCTCTTTGAGAGTATGTGGGCGCCGGACCCTGAAAAGGGCCCAGACTCGATGGAACGCGGCAGGCAGCGTCCTTTTCCGATCCGGCATTGGAAAGGCCGGGATTCGGGCCCAGTAAAATCTCCCCCTGGTTCGTCCCGTCAGGGCCGCTTAAAGAACCTCTTGGCGGGCTGCTGACGGGGAACAGATGCCCTCTTCCGCGGGGGTCCCCCTCTGGTGGGTCGTCCTCTGGGAGGTTCCTTAACCGGAGGGCCGCCGCGGGAGGGCAGGGCTGCTGGGAACCAGACTGTGCCCGAGACCATGCCGACCTGTTGGCGGGCACGTTGGCGCGTGGCAGGATCTGTTCGATCGCCTCAGTCTGCCAGACCGCGGAGAACTGCCGTCCTCCACGGTATCACCAAGCAGCCCTGCTTGCGAGATGGGCGCATCCAGAACCGACGTTCTGGGCGCCGCTCACCTGCGCAAGACTAAGCCACAGATGCCTCTCTTGGACCACCATTGTGGACATCGACCGACCCAGTGCACGTGCCGTGGCCTTCGTCGCTCGTAGCGCGCGGTCTGTGGCAGTACGTAGCTCTCATACGAGTTGGGTCGAACTTCCCGCCGTCCAAATCCTTCAGGACTTACCTGAAAAACCCGGAGGACCGCCATGGCGTGGAGAGCGGAGGCGGTTCGTCCAGCAGCACTGCAAGTCTTCGACGAGTGTCGAAGAGCTTACGTGCTCTGGACGGGAGTCTAGGTCGAGCCCCCCCCAAGTGGCAGCTGTCTGCGGGCACAAGTGGCCCGCGACTGCACGCTCCACGCGGGGAACGTCAACATAGACTCTAGCCGCCCCACCAACCAGGGAAGTCACAGCCACAGAGCCCTCCGGCCTGAAACGCGCCAAAAGGAGCGCATTCCAGGACTTGGCGAGCTCGTCATGCACCTCCGGGAAAAATGGTAACGGAGCGGGGCGTGGCTTTTGACCACGCCCCCGAAACCGCGCATCTAGCCGCGAGCGTTCCGGCGAGGATGTTGTTACACCCCGCAACCCGATGCACGCGGCTGCCCGGGAAAGCATGGCCGACATCTTAGCCTGAGTCTCCTCCGGAGCTCTCTTCCGCATCCGATGCCAGCAGGCAGCTGTCCGACGCAGCGACAGAGATAGCGTCATCATCCGTGTGCGAAGTCTTACCACTATGAGACGGCCGTCTGCCGCTCGTAGGGGACGAACCAGGTGAGCGTGAAGGGGTATAGATGGTCCGCGAGCGTGAAGCTGACGGAGCGACATCTATCACGTCCCTAAATCACCCCCGCCGCTCGCCAAAGCGGTCAACCTCGCCGAAACGGCAGCTGAACACGCCTGGGAAACAGACGGGGTGGTGGCAGCGCTCGAAAGAACGTAGCCAACCGTGACCGCAACACCCTGATTGCTATGTCCGCACACACGGGACATTGCATCAGTGAAAACCTGCCTCAGCATGCTTGAGCCCCAAGCAAGTGACACAGGAATCATGGCCGTCAGACTCCGGGATGAGTCTGTCGCACCCAAGGATACAGCTACGAAACATGCTCGTAGCCGGAGGGACTTACCTCTTAAGGTCTGTAGCCTTCTGCCGAAACGCCCAGGGGAAGTCCACGAAAGGAGAAGTCCGCTGCTCCGCGTCATAAATCCAGCAGGTTTTTCTCGAAGTCGAGTATCGCGTGTAGCATCAGCAAACACACAGGTTCCGAAGAACAAAGGATGAGTGAATGACCGCCGCCATCTTCCTTTATACCCGTATGCACGGGGCGGAGACTGGCGTGCGCGTGCCATTCGCCAAGCCCATTGGCGTTTTATTAATTAATTATCTCGGAGAAGGTAGGTTCTCAAGATCAAACCCCAGTCAGTCTCTCACAACGTCGAGAGACCGACTGAAGGGGAACAGCATTAACAGTAGCAGTGGGAGTGGCAGTCGCATCAGGAGCAGGAGCAGCAGTTTCAGCAGTAAAAACATTAGCAGGAAGTGCAGAAGTAGCAGGAACAGCCGCAGCAGGACTTAAAGCAGTAGGAGAAGCAGTAGCAGCTGCAGTAGTAGCACGTTTACGTTAAGAGATATTTTATAGAAATAGTCCAATGTTGTGGGGTCACTTGTTTTTATAACCTGTATTTTAATTTACAGTTGTATTTATTTTCTGCTTCATCTAGTAACCTGCTGTTTCTGGTAAATTATTAATCAAAATTACAATTTAAAAATGTTTTTTTTTTTGTGGTGGGGTCAACACAATACAATTTACTCTTATTTTCTCATCGTTATTAATGCTTAAAAACAAATGTCTTTGGCAATGTTTTCAATCAAATTAAAATAATGCATTGAGACAAATGTATATGCTTAGTTAAATATCATATTGTTCCACTTACACTGTATGCCAGTGTACATGTTTTTTCAATGTGATTGTTATTTTCGGTAGTTAATTATTATTGAATCAGTCAATTAAATAACCATGAATCTAGATGGATTGATGGCATTTTCTAAAGAAAGAAGGAAAACTTTTAAGCAGGCAATTTCTGTGTTTCTCTTCACTAAAAAGTGCTGTTTGTTTGTGTGAAGACGTGCACACAGGTGACTTTCTGTTGATCACCAATGTGAAAGAGGAGTGAAAGTGAAGTCGAATAACGTCAAGATTATGATTAACATACTTAAATTTTGAGCCCAATTTTCAGCAATTATTCTGTGAATTCTTATTAAATTAGAGCAACAGGTCTCCTGGTTAAAAACATGCACACATTGGGGTTTCTATCAACGTCTGTGTGGCAATATCTCCAGCGGCAGGACATTTGTTTGTTTCTTCTTCTTGCATTAGACTTTATCATTGGTTAGTAATATTGAAATGAATCTGTTTTTACATTTATATATAGACTTAAATCATACTTTACATTTAATTGTGTGATATATCATTGATATATATCATTATAAAATAATGCAATATGGGAGGAATGTTTAGCAAGACCAGTTTGGTGCTAAAAGAATATAATGCTATTAAATTTACTATACACAGATTGAAGAACAAGTTTGCGGTATGAAACTGGACTTTGGGACATTAGAATTCTACAATAGCAATAAGTAAAATATATATTTTTACAAATATTTACAACACAGTACAGTATACTATATACTATACTGTACTCAGTTTGGAGAGCCTTACGTAGCTTCCATCGGCTTTCAAATCCTCTCAGTTAATAAAGTTAAAGGCATGGTTAGCGATTTCTGAAAGCTGTTGTTGTTTGAATTTTCAACAACAAAACACGCTTTTCATGCAAAAAGAACATGCCCCAATGTTGATGAAATGTTTGTATGACCTCCAGCTTGTAAGTCGCTTTGGATAAAAGCATCTGCCAAATGAATAACTACAAATGTAATTAACTTCAATAAAACACAAGTAAAAGATGATAGCGTTGGTTATTTACCTTGGATTTGAGCAAGAGTGAACCTGCAAATGAATGGTAATATTATGTTTTTAAATGTAAAAATAGTCCTGATAAATAGTCTGTTTGCGAGCAGCAGGAAGCTCTGTAAGCGAACATACAGTAAGAACAAGTGTTGCTGGAGCTTATTGTGAAGCAGGAGTGGGTCGAGCTCGTGCTGAACTCAGTATATTTGAAGCAGAAGCCAAAGGTCCAAACGACTCTGCCGGTGCTGAAGCAAGTGTAGGTTCACCCGGAGCCGGTGCGATGGCTCGAGCTGAGGTTGGCAGCGCATCAGTCAAAGCCGGTCCGTTAGGTGTGAAGGTGGGGCTCGGAGTGGATACCGGGGGTATCTGCTGGTGCAGGTGGATTCAAGGCAAAAGTCCTGGAACTGGATTTTCAGTCGGTCTAAAAACTAGTATTTCTGTTCTGGGTTCAGAACTGTCATGTTCAGTCATGTAGACACACAGAAATGAATCTTCTTTGAATATTTGCATTGTAGTAGCGGACTGTGATGTACATTTAAAATCACGTCCTGAAAATGAATCTGTTTCTTTAATGCAAACCAAATTGTTATCAATGCCAGAAATAAATATGTATTCAGCATTAAAAAGACCATGTGTTAGTTCTGATCATTCTGACACACAAAGAAGGTTTTAGATAGCAAGCCACCATTAAATTAAGGTTAGTGTTGATCTGACAGTGTTAATTCAATTGAATGTGCGCTTATGCAATAACTTAAAGACACAACAAGAGGTCACTGTCTCTCCTCTTTTGATCCGATCTTGTCACATACAGGAAATAAGACAAGGATTCTGAATAATGGGACAACCAGGATGCAAATGAAGTTTGGCAGAGGATTTAATTTGTCATGTGATATTCATCTTCCACCTCAAAGAAATAAAAAAAAGTGAATGTGTGAACAGGGTTGCCAATTATTTTAGGCAAATTAATAGTGAAAAAAGAAAGAACCTTAATTATGTTATTCTACAGATAGCGTCAATGCTTCATCCTCCTTACCAAGCTTTTGTGCTCTTCCACCCAAAGCAAATGCTTTTCATGAAACCACAGCTAAATGCAAGTGTGTGAAACTGTCTATTCGTATATGTTTCTATAGATCTTTCTATAACTTTATAAAGTGCATCAGTAAGATGATTTATGAAGTGGGCATGTTTGGGAGGTCAAGCGTTACATCTGAGTATTAAAAACTAATATTATGGATAAACTAATTATACGGAGAGAAAAAAAGGAAATTTTGTTGTTGTTTTGAAAGTGCGGCATCTAGCGTCAAAATTTACATATTGTGGCTTTAAACGTCACCAGAGGGGAGAGAATCTCATGTCTTTACTGCATCATTTTCAGACAGACAAGCACTTTCATTTGGCCCTCTCTCTCACGGATGTGTTTGAATAATTTGTTATTCAGGAAAATTAACATTACTCTTTTTACTGAAAGTGTTTATGTTGTTAATGTATGTAGAATTGCATATAAACTGCCATTTTCGCAAATTTACAGTTCTTACAGTTTATAATTTTTTTTATAATTAAAAAAAAAAAATCTCATCATATTAAATACACTGTAAAAATGTTACGTAGATTTTACGGAAAAATACCGGCCGCAGTGGTTGCCAGTAAAATTCCGTAAGAAATACAGGAAAAGCACGTAAACAGCTTCAGGGCAAAAACTTCAAGCTGTGTATGAGTCTTTTACATTAAAAGCATTTCTTTATATAAAATGAAATCATGGACCTAATGCACACAAATGAAAACATTACATTTACTTTCTTTCTTTCTTTCTTTCTTTGCAATTCATCATTACAAAACACCAAAGATGATCAGCACTTCTGCTTCACAGACTGCAGCATAACATCCATGACTTCATGTTTTATTGATATTTAAAGTCTCTATTATTGTGATCAGTGTTTGCTTTAGTTGGGCTCTTTCGTTCTGGATGTCATTGTTATATTTCACTGCTGTCCTTCAAATTTGAATTGTTACCTGGATTTCTCCTTATTTTCTCTTAATGTTTACTGTGATGCTCAGGAAAATAACTAATTATATCAATTATAAATGTAAACTAGAAAATTCCTTCATTGTGAAGGATTCTGAATGTACCTGTTGTATTCTATCATATCTCTTTTGGTTTTATATACATGTCAGATTAGTCACAATTAAAGGTCACGTAATATATATTTAGTCACGTGACTGACATCAAGATCCAATGTGATTGGAAGTTTCCGGCGTATTTGATGTGAGGCATCAAAGGAACCATGATTTGATCTGTGATGTGTTTTGTGTTTATTCAGTAAAATAAACAATCACACGGTGTGTAGATTCATGACTGGGCACAAGAGGGCGCCTCTTGTTTTTTCTTTTGATTCAACTTTATTGTCATTACACATATACAGTATAGTTTAGGTCTAACCAGAAGTGCAATTAGCAAGCACGCCGGCTCCGTTTTATACCCGGATGTTCAGGGCGGGGACCGGCATGCAAATTTCATTCGCCAATTTCCATTGGCCTGTTCAGTCAGAGATAATAAGTTCTCAAGTCAAACCCCATTCTGTCGACACAACGTCTCGTTTCCTCCATCAGGGAACGGAGGTTACATACGTAACCGAGATGTTATAGAAGTTACAGTGCAATAGATGCGACATCAGGTTCAGCAAACTCATTTCTGGGTCCAATAACATTATGGAGTTGTATTGGCTCAGCAATGTAAAGAGGATCTCTTATATCTCTTATATATGACTTTCTACTTTTCTAAAAAACACATATTTTTCGGCCTTAAATCCACATTTTCCCATGCAGTGTATAAGAACAGATATTAGTCTGCCGACTCTGACGTCCCAAAAGCTACGGGGTGTTGTGCCGAGAGATGCACCCCTGCCAGATTATGCACCCCCTTCAATAACGCAGCTGGCCGATTGGTTTATAAAAAACATTTTTTTTAAATGGAATCATGTTATTTTGGGAAAAACTCTTAATTTATTATTAATAGTAATTCGCTGGTTGCGCAAGATAGTGCCGGTGTAATGCCGAGAAAGGCACCCCTGCTAGATTATGCACCCCATCCCCACCATGGTTAGGATTATGATTAGGTGTGGAGAGGAAGGGGGCACAATCTGACACGGGTGCCTTTCTTTTTTCTTGTTATCATGTTTTTATTGTTTTAGTAAGCTGTATTTTTTCTTAAATCAGAACAAAACAACTGCAGTTTGATTGATATGAATTGAAATGCAAACAAAAAAAACATGATTTTTCTAATAAAGGAATGGTCTCATTTTGGAACCAAACTCTTTAAATTCTCTCCACGTGCAGATAGATCACAATGGAACAACAGTGCCATCTGCAGGATAATTTACAAAAACACAATAAATATATTGTCATCGGGAGCACACGCATATATTTTAGTGTGCAAGAGTTTACAGTAGGTTTCTTATCATCATGGCATATTGCTAATGTTTCATCAGGTTGTGCACGCACGCAGATGTTTTACAAAGCTCATCGCTGTGCAAAGGTTGAATACTGCAAGTGTGTGAAGGAAATGTAACCCCTCTTACCATATTTAGAACATCAGGTTCCAAAGCAATTGTACTGACAGGTACGACCACCTTACTTGCGTATACATATATATGCGGTCTTAGTAAAGCCATACCACAAACTGACGTAGATTTGTGGAGGTGTGGGTACACGAGGCGTTTCAGGCAGGTCTGGGTGAGCATTCGCCTTTGGATAGAATGCATCTTTTGTTCCGACACTTAAATTTTTGCATTTTAACCTGTTTAATACATGCATGGGCAACTTATAACCAAAGACACAGAAAATGTGTACGGTATTCGCGCCATATGACCCCTTTAGTAAATGTATTATAGGGTTACGTGCTTTGCCACCAGGTGTCACTAATAATCTGAAGGGTGAGAGGAAAAAGTTAGAATAAAAGAAGTGATGAAGCGTTCAGCTGCTTCTTGGTCACAGTTGTGTTTTCTTTTATAACAGTACATGTAAAATACATCATCAGGCAAATGAAACACCAGCAACCCTTCTCCGGTTATCTGTACGGTTAAAAGCCAGAAACACCCCAACTTCAATATTGCGAATTGAGACATTGATTTTGTTTTACAAGTGGAAATTAGTGTAGTCTAAAAAATGTTGGGTTATTTTTAGTCCGTGTTTGGCTCAAAAAGGGCCAAAAGCTTATTAAATTAAGAGACCGTTTCAAAGGATCATTTCAGTTTTTCTGAATTGACTATTTATAGTTATCGGTTTATAGCTACAATTATCATTTTTTTTCGATTCTGTGAACCACAAGCAATGGTTCTGCAATGTCATGTCAAATGAATGTTTCACAACATGGCCAAACGCATTAACATAACCAACTGTTATTATAAGTTTTTACATCAGTACATGTTTTACATCTTGAACCAAATTAGAGGCATTTCAACATAGACTGATTGGTTAGAGATCTCAGTAAAGAAATACAGATCCTGAAGTTGAGGGAGTATCTCAAATGATCTGTTCTTAACCAAAGAGAAGATAAAAGATAGTGAAGAATTTCCCAAATCAAATGACGATATATTGTGAAACTTTGTACTTAATTATAAAAATGTCATTTTTATGTCGATAAAAGAGTATTTACAATTTACATTCAAATTTATTTGGCAAATGCTTTTATCCAAAGCAACACATATTTTAGTTTTTTTTTAAGAAAAATTGAAATTGGCTCCCAGTTTCTGCCCGCATTAGGACGGTAACAGAAAAATCCCTCTTTTACCTAAACTCCCTGCTGCAGTCGACATCTCCTCCTTCCATCACAACAAGGCACCAAATCCCTTGCAAAAACCTTTACTCGTTCAGTTCCTCTGTGGTGAAATTAACCGCCACAACTAAACACTCCTTTAAAAACATGGACAAAAGATGAGAGAGATGATGGTGAATGTGAGGTAAAAGGGAAACAAGTGAAGATCAGGTGAGCTTCCACTGAAGATATCAGGAACATCAGGAACATCAGGTATATAAGGAATATAAGGAATAGAGCTAGTATGAGTGTTATTATAATAGGGGAATGGAGTATTTCCAGGTTGGTTGATGACTATCTGAGTGTTGATCCAGTCTTGATATTTAGACACTCTGGTGAACACACTTGGTAAATCGCGGGCACACTCCACAGATATAATTCCAGACTGAATCCACCTGGAGTTCTGTTTAGTGACCAGTGACCCTCCAATATCACCCTGCAATGACAAACAGATTCCACTTATAACAACTGTTCTACAGTAACATTGAATCTGTGTTTGTATTTAATCCTCATTTAGATCTGAGATTATAAAAGATGAAGGATTGATAACTCACATAACATGCGCCTTTCCCTCCATCTGACAGTCCAGCACACATCATGTTGTCTGTGATTTTGAGATTATTATTGTAGGCAATACGACAATTATAGTTGCTGACGATTGGAATCTCTGCTTCTTGTAATGTGTCTGACAATTGATCTAGAGTAAAAACATGTATAGCATAACAAAGAGAGACAATATCATTCAGTACAAGCGTCATATAACACTGTTTGAAATATTGTAATTGTTGTAACAGCTGTACACTTCTGGATACGTGACATTTTGAGACAATGTTCACTTACTTGAACTAGTGTAACCCCATCCTGTGATCCAACTTAGAAGTCCTTCATTAAATTCACTACCAGCAGCAGCCAGACAGACTGGTTTAATATAAGCAGTGAAGTCCACAGAAGAAGAGAGCTGGACCAGTGCTATGTCATTCTCATGAGTAAAGCGGGTAAAGTTAGGATGTGTGATGACACGACTCACTGTTCTATTCACCTCATGTGTGTTTGGGCCAAACCGCTTCAGACGTCCCAAATAGATTATAATGTCTGAATTGCCTAAACTATAAATACAGTCAGTTTTAATCCACGTGCTGTGTGATGATTTGACACTTAAATTAAATTTTGCTTGTAATCACTTACATATTTATTGAAGACGAGCAGTCAGCTGAAGTCAAAACCCAGTCTTTATTGATGAGACTCCCACCACAGAGAAATTGAATATACCTGATAGTGTAAATGCCCACTTGCCAGGGCCAAAACCCTTCAGTCGCATCCACTCCACCAATAATCCTGGTGTTAAGTGAAGCTCGACCGCACACTGATGAGAGAAAAGAATATGAGAAAAGCTTTGAATAAAGTGAAGAAAACTGTGTAGAATATCTTGAGTGTTGACGGTCACATGGAGTTACGCACCATCTTGCTGACCAAAAGATCCTATAGTAGAAGAAAACAAATTCAAAATAAAGTTAATGTTTCAAGACAGTGTGATTGACGGTGGATTATTCAGATCATTCAGTTAGCGTTTGCCTACCTGTTAGATATAGAAGTACAGTCAGAGCAACACACAAGACTGTGTTAGACCTCATTCTGATGTTTTCACTGATGACTGATGACTTGATCTACAGCACCGCAGGCTTTTTAAAGAGGGATTCTGACTCCTCCCCCTTTCTGATTTCAACCTTTTCATTGGTTTTGAGACCAGAGATGATTGAAATATTTTGTGTCAAATCAAAAACTTCTGTCTTCAAACTTAGATCTGATGTTACTCACTTTATAATAAACAAGTTTCGTTTGTAAAGCCCACATCATTGTAGTATTCTACTGTATCTTGTTCAGCATATCTCTGCTAAGTATTTTAATAAGCTTTATTGATTGCTGCTTATTTCAAATGTCTCACTTATAGTATAACGAGACACGTCCCACTATAGATAATGTGTATTAAATGAATGTTGTTCAGTAATAACAGCTTTTTGTGATCAGTGACTGTAGAGGCTTTTATTGGAAAATCCATCTATGTACATGTGCAGTGGCCATCTGGAGAACTGTGAGTTAAGATATAAAGAAATTATAATATAATTTTCCTTTCCCACATGTAATAGTTGCAGTAATAGCGATCGTCAATGTCAAAAGGTCGATCAATCAAACAGAGTTTACTTTATTCTAAAAAGGCAAAACTTTATTGGTGAGGGTCAGAAGAAGCGGGCCAAGCCCTTATCCCCAGATTCAGGTCTGCTGAGTAGAGCCAGGGATTGAGAAATGCGAGTTGATTTAAACCACAGAAATCGCAGCGACCAACATGCGGCAGGACCTGGTTCTGTGGTCCAGCTTCAGTAGGAAAGTCCTCATAGTTGAGTTGACTGGACCTTGGGAAGAGGCCATTAATGAAGCATTTGAAAGAAAGAATCTCTGGTTTGCCAACAAGTCAGTGGAGGCTGAAGATCGTGGAAGTGGGCTGCAGGGGCTTTGTTTCCAATTTCTCTACAAGTCTGTTAAGAAAGTGGGGATCAGATCAAGCCAAACGAACTCGCCACTGTCGCTGAGACCGCATTGACGGAGCCAATGGGGCCAGAACAGCCTTAGCCAACAGGGTGGTGTGTATGGTTGTGACGAGGTTATGGTGATGTGTTGTAATGTTGTGCCGCAATGGAAAGAATTTTAGTTATTTCTGTGTGAAGTGACAAGCACGACTGATTTTAGTAATGATGTTTAGTTATGAATGGAATGCTTGAGAACCTTTAAACATAGTTGCTGCCTTCGCCCCAAGCGTTTGAGCGATCCTGTTGAGGTTATTTAAAGACATTGGGACCGATGTGAACAAAATATGTTTTATATAACAATCCATGTAGCCTATTAAATGCTTTCAACATAGTTTTACATACAGTATTGTCTCATACACTCTCTTTACTATAACATTATTAGAAATAATATCAATAATATATAAAAGTAAACTACAAGTATAAAAGTTTTACATCTGACATTCTTTTATTACTTTTATATATGACTTCTTTTTGATTATTGCATATCCCCCCATACATTTTTTTGAGCCAAGTTGTCCCAATGACTGTTTAAATAGTATACTCACACTGACTACTATTTAACTTGAACTTGAGATATACTTATATTTTGGTGGCATAGTGGGTAAATTATAAATATGTTATGCACTATGCAGATATTATCTGCACACATCAGCATTGATCTAGTCAAACTTTTCAAGGGAAACTCTTGTTTCTGATCCCACTAACACTAACCACTAAATAAATGACATAACTGGTTGTCATTTGGCAGCAGGCAACATAAATGTTATGAGAATGTTCTATAAAGGTTCCCGATAAGTTCAGAGAAAGTCCTGAATGTCTGTCAAGGTCCACCAAATAAGGTCCACACACCCTTTAAAAAAGTCCACATCATGACCATCTGGAACATTCTGGGAATGTATTCGACGCCATCAGGGATCAGGTGATCTGTATAATCTCATTAAAAAGCCTTATTTTTATAATCAAATTGTGTTAAACTTTCAGTAACAGTTAATAAATGAACGCTTTTAAACACATCACACCTTGTTTTAATGAATATAAAGGAAATATGTTGACACAAGTGTTTTTATGAAAATCATGTTTGACGTGTTTGACAGCAAGATTTCGTGACAATCACCCGGGGCTGACACTCACAGACCTGCTAAACTGGCTTTCTTTCGTTCTGTTTTTAATGTTTACAAAGATCATATCACAGATATTTGCTGAGTCAAAAAAGCAGCTGTTTCTGTAACAAACAGAGCCGCATCACATCTTAGTCTTTTGTTCTGACAGATGAACTATTCAGACAATTCCCTGTTTCTGGTCTGACTTTCATATATTTTTTGAGACCATTGATGATTGAAACATTTATCCAAACCACAGATTTCCTTTAGAACTTTACATGACAGACATCATGAATGCATTATAACACAAGTTCCACCTGTAAAGCCCACATTGCCGGGATAGTTGTGAGAGTAAGTGTTTCTGTATTCAAATCAAATATCCCTAACTGGATTAGTGCATGTAAGGTTAAGAAAACATACGTCCAGCTGGTTGCTGGATGGACAATATAGGACACAAATGGTTGATTTGAAATTCTAAATTTCATCGTGTAAATTAGCGATTACAGCATTTTTCTTTTCTCTTGTTTTCTGACATTAATGTTTCGTGGGTCTCCACTAAACTGAAGAGTGAGTCTGTGCTTAAGTCAAGATCAGGCAGTGAGGTACTGATGTCATGCTGCATGTTGCTTTGTTTAAAAGGGACTTTTTGTTTTTTAATGATGAATTGCAAAGAAATAAAGTAAGTAAATGTAATGTTTTCACTTTTATGCATTAGGGCCAATTTTTTTCATTTTATGTAAAGAAATGCTTTTAATGTAAAAGACTCAAATGCATTAAGTTCATACACAGCTTGAAGGTTTTGCCCTGAAGTTTTAAACTGCAAAGCCATTTACGTTCTTTTCCTGTATTATTATTTACGGAATTTTACTGGCAACCACAGCTGCCGGTATTTTTCCATAAAAACTACAGAACATTTTTCACAATGTTGCAGAACAATGTGTTTTGTGATTATTTTGGACATATCACAATCTTTAGAGCGAGCATTAATAATTTGCAGTTTGATTTGTGATTTAAGACGACAGGAAAGACAATCGGGCTCTGCAATTCTGGGCAGTGGTGCTGTTGTGTGGCTGGAGGAGGAGTTACAGATGTGCTTTCATTTTTATTATGGTGTGCATGTGTATTACATTGATGTTGGGACATATGATAATAAACAAAAGATAATTTTCCAGTTGTAATCTGACTGCTGGGTGTTGTGAAATTCTGTCTTCAGCTCTTCTTCAGTCTTCAGGTTCTCGTCTGAGAGACTTTTGATGTGAGTAACAATGATCTTCAGGATTCAGATCTCCGATGATCTCGAGAACACAAACTGTCATCTAGAGTTCAAGAGATGATTCAGTTTGGTTAATAAAAGAACAACATTTGAACCTTGCAGATTATGTCTTTTTCATGGAAGGCCTTGCATTTCACAAGACCGCATCATCGCTGTCAGACTGATACATTGTCTCTCAATTTTTCCCGATTTGATTTTGTTATATATATCACTAATATCACCTGTGAGTTTTGAAAATATTTTACAAATAATACGTTTTGAAAATAGCTGTTAAAACACTGTTAATTACTGAAAACGCAGCGTTTTTTTCCATTTCCTGTAAAGTGGCAGTTTTGGAGATACAAGTTTCAACCCGACAGCGACAATATCAAAGCAGCTCTCCTCAATTCCCACAGTGGTAAACATGGTCCTGTCCCAACTTCTTTGCAAATTTGGTTGTATCTATTGTATTATTGAATGTGCACTGTGAAAAATGTATGAACTTAATGCATTTGAGTGTTCTATATTAAGAGCATTTCTTTCTATAAAATGAAAACTTGGACCTATTGCTTAAAAGTGAATACATAAAATTTACTTACTTTATTTCTTTTCAATTAAAAATATATTTATAAACATGCAGCATTACATTAGCACCTCATTGCCTGATCTTGACTTAAACACAGACTCACTCTTCAGCATAGTGGTGACACACAAAACATTTAATTTCAGAATAACATCCATGACTTGATGTTTTATAGTTGTTTAAAGTCTCCATTAATGTGATCAGAGTTTGCTTTAGTTCGCCTCTTTCATCCTTCTTCAGATGAACAGTATTTTTCTTTTAGCTGCTCTGACAGTGTGTTAAAACACAATTATTGTAGTGAACAAACAGAAGGAAATTTGTAAACATTCTTTACCAAACGTGCATCTGATGTTGATTTGTTTCTTATAGGATTGTCATAGGAGAATTACAGCTCTACACCAAATCTAAAAAAAAAAACAATTCAAAATTTATAATTTTTCCTCAAGAATCTGTTTATGAATCTCAACAGTGGTGACCAACAAAGGAACCGCTTACTGCCGCAATGCATGTTGGGAGTCATGGATGAGTTTTGTACTTTGATGGTATCCAGAATGCATTGCGTTAATCTTAAAAGATTTTCTCTTGGTTTGGTTTTCATTCTTGAGATGAACAATTTTATTCTTGATGTCCTCTAAATCAATTTTTTAAGTAAAAGTTTTGTTAAAGCAATAATATAATTATATATACAAACCTAAATGAGGACAACAAAATACCTTTATATCAGCACCTGGGGCCTGTACCATGAATGTAGCTGAACAAACTCAGGGTTACAGGATTAGACCAAAACCAAACCAACGTGATCAAGCTTTGTTGGTACCATGAAGCAGCTTGTGGAGTTTCTTTGTCAACTCAAGCTTTGATCCTGAAGCTAAGATTAGTTTGAGCGCGCGTGCACGTGAACGAGTGACGTCAGCATGACTAAACCAATCGCATTATAAATTAATAAAGCGATTTCCACAATATGAACACAAAGTTGAATTTCAGCCATGGAGTGATATGTTTCTGCTGTCTACGCAAGAGAGATGTGTTTCAGAAACACTGCTGATTGCGTTAATGTTAAATTAAACGACTATAGTACACACATTTACTGTAGTGCTGTAGGCAAACAGGATCCGCGGGGTCCTCGGTGGAACTACAAGGGGTCCGTTTCCTTGCGGGCAACTTTTTTTATGTAAGGCATGCGTACAGAAATATTACAACAAAGTTCATTGAAGCTCCTGCATATTGCAATTTTAACCCTCGTGCGGACAAAAAACATCCATTCAGGCAGCAGAAGCAGTTAACCTTACATCTGCTTCATCATTTCCCTTCCGAGTACACATGAGAGGAGTCGCGTGTAAATAAAGTTCATTCTCATATATTTCTGAACTTATGTACAAATTTGTTAAAGCTGTAAACGGCTATTTTGACAGGCAAATGACACCACAGCGCTTCTGCATTGTAAATCTGACATCTTACATGTTTAAAATCAATGAAACATGCACCGTGTACTGATGGTTCATGTCAAACAAGTTGCCCAAAAAATAACGCGGACTGGTTGCATGTTGGTCTCCTTTTAGTCTGATATGATGCTCTGCAGAAAAAAAACGAGTTTATTTTTTTGCAGAAAGACAACGGAGCTCAGAATTATAAAATAGCGGTGTGTTCTGCAACACAGAGAAGCGGAAGAAAATATAAGAATTACACTTAATAAAACGGCTGCTTTACAACAGAATACATAAGCCTTTGCATTTAATAAACTTTGCGCCATTAACCAGGGTCAGTCTTTTCATTGAAGCCTTAATAAAAACTACTGTTGAGGACAAAGAAAAATGTTCTTACTGTGTGTTCACATAGAGCGCGAATGAGGCGTCAAAAACGCGCTATTCGCGAGTAGTTTGACGCTTGAACATTTTGTGTTTACTCGCTTCATTCGCGTCATTCGCGTCATTCGCTTCATTCGCGTCATTCGCGCTATTCGCGTCATTCGCGAGTGAAATTCGCTTCACGAAAATGTTTTTACAATTTACCGGATTCTCCGACCTCCTCACTCACTTTCTTCCAAGCAAGATCCTTTTTATTCCTATTTTTATGAACACGTATCATATAGCTCCGGGTGTCCACACACTGAGATGAGCGTGTCCTCCATTTTTTATTTCTGCCTCTGCTCGCTACGTCGTCTACGTCACTACTCAAGCAGGCTCCTGATTGGTTAACGCGGCGCGAATTTCCGCCAAAGTTCAGATTTTTCAACTCGCGCGATTCGCGCAATTCGCGTCATTCGCGTCATTCGCTTCATTCGCGTCATTCGCGTCATTCGCGCAATTCGCGTCATTCGCGCCGCCTCATTCGCGCTATTCGCGCCGCAAGCGCGTCTATCGCGTCTTTACATTGACTTAACATGTAAATCACTCGCGCTTGACGCCTCATTCGCGCTCGGTGTGAACACACAGTTATACAGTGAAACTGAAAGTGTTCCTAGATGTTCTGCACCACAGACAAGAATGTAAAAAATCCAATGCAAATACATGTGATACAATAAAAGTGGAATATAAGTAAGTTTATTGAATTTCATATGAGTGTAAGGGAAAGCCAGCAAATCTGTAAAATCAGATTTTACCTTTATAGTTGTAGTGATAGTCATTACGGTAATCATTGCACGTTATGTACTGCCCGCTTAAGACGGGGACTACGGTAGTAGTACGGGGTTCATCCGTAATGCCATGGCCTGTGAAATGTTAATAAAGACGACTACGAGTTAACACAGACGTGCGTGTGTATGGTCCTTATTCCTACGAGTGCCATCCTAACATTACAATAGTAACCAATATTTTATTTTATATTTTTATTTTATTAAACAGTATAAAAAATAACTAGACATTCTAACACGCACTGTGAATCAGTTACGTCACCTATATGTTTCTTTGCTCACAGCTGATTGGTCAAACTTCAGTCTGAGATCTTGAATCTAGAACATAGCCTGCCCCGGAGCAGGTTAGCCGTGCAGCGTAAGATACCATGGCGACGAACACCGATTAAAGCCGAGCTACTCTCATGGTACCTAAAACCCAGGGTTGGCACAAACTAAACCGAAACATAGCTGGCTAGCCACCTAAACCAGCGTCATGGTACAGGCCCCTGAACTCTTAAACATGTTATGACACACATCAAAAATTTGATTGACATAAAAATTGTTGAACTTTTCTTCACAACTGTTTTGGTGTAAATAAAACTAGGAGAAGACTTTCCATAAATGCAAAGAGTCAAGAAATGTTTGGCTTCAAGGTTTTGGGCTTATGAAAAGTTTAATAGACATCAGTGTCTGTCTGACTAATGAATGTAATTTTATGAATAGATTGGTGTGCAAAGAGTGACATTAGAGTCTTCACGTAGACTCAGTTAAGCAAGAGTCTTGTGATAAAAATGATAATAGGACATTATAGCCATAAAAACTAATCACAGTACTTGGATACTTGAGTACATTTGAAGGCAAATACTTTTGTACTTTTACTCAAGTGAAAGTTTAAAGGCAGCACTTCTACTTTTACTTGAGTAATATTTTACCTTGGGTGTCTCTCCTTTTACTCAAGTACATGGTTTGTGTTCTTCGTCCACCACTGATTTTCGCTAAGTAATCAGACATTTCTCCAACTTTAATTCTTGAAATCAGACTGTTGGTTATGTAAGTATCTAGCTCATCTTCATTCCTGATAAGAGACAGGTGTATTTCTCCTCTCTCATTCTTTTCACTCAGAGAAGGCACTTTAAAATGAAAGACTCGTTCTTCTTTTCAACAATTTCAAAAAAATCACGTAAGGCCACGGGTGTTGGGTCAAGTTAGATTCGGTAGTTTCTTCCATGATTTGACTTATAAAGACATTGGCAGTGAAAATGTGATGCTGTTGCACTGAATCTGATGTGATGTTGAATCGCATGTTTGTGCTAAGTAGATATGTTACCACGTCGACAACAGGGGCAAAAGAAGTTCAAAACAAAGCGTGTGATGTACTGTGATCGGTGACTCATTTTACCAGTTACGTTTTTATTGACTCATAATAAAAAGGAACGACTGATTTTGAAAATATTTGACTTTGAATCCCAAAATTGAAATACTTGATTAAAGTACAGATACACAAAAAAACTACTTAAGTACAGTAACGAATTACATTTACTTCATTACTGTCCACCACTGTATCAGCACCATGAATAGCAGACGAACACAAACATTGTTTACAAATGTACATATTAAAGTAAGGATTTAACATAATTAAGAGCGAATGATGGGCGTTTGCTCAAAGGGTGTGAAGTATCACAGAGGTTTAACTACTCAGGAGGGTTTATGGGTAAGTGAAGACTGTAGACTACTGTTGTTCTGCTGTCTGTGTTTGCATCAGAATAACGTTCAAATCTATCACAAGCATTAAACTGCAGAAAACAAAACATGAGAAGTGTGTCACAATTCAAGCAAACAGGTGAATGTACGCATGGATTTGATTTTAAGTTTATTATTAGTAGTATTTGATATGTCATTCTGTCATTACACGTTTACAGCAAGACTTCATGAAACATGTTGTTAAAACAGTATGATGAGGAAAACTCACCTCAACTGTGTTTATTAAGCTCACGTCTGACCCTTCAGAAAATACACAAACATATAAAACAAACATTATTAGACAGATTAACCGAATGATGAAGGCATATTACCACATCTGCCACCCTCATGCACATTTACTGAAGGCCAGTAGAAGGAGATAAAGCTCTTTGGTCCCCAGGGATAAAATGATTTCAATGAAGTCAATGGGCACAATTGTTTGGGTGAACCATTTGTTTAAAGGGAATCATGTAGAGGGTGATTTTCTGTGTTCAGTAGGAAAACAGTCTTATACTGAAGCATCAGAAAACCGTAGAATTAAAATGAAAACATGAACAGACTGAATTACCTCGAGTCAGTCGATTGGCCAGAAAAAGCACGGAAACTCCAGCCAGCAGCAAAAATAAAATCCCAGAAATAATCATTTTAAAAACACCTGGAAATAAGAGAATCTGTTTTGTAGCAAATTGCATAAGACGCACATGCATGCAAACAGACATTTAATACACTGACATTATTCAGGATAATGGATCCTTGCGTTATTTACTGTATGTGACAAGATCGGATCTAAAGACGGGAGACAGTGATCTCTTGTTGTGTCTTTAATTTATTGCTAGCATAACACTGTCAGATCAACACTAACCTTAATTTAATGGTGGCTTGCTATCTAAACCCACCTTTGTGTGTCAGAATGATCAGAATTAACACATGGTCTTTTTAATGCTGAATACATATTTATTTCTGGCATTGATAACAATTTGGTTTGCATTAAAGAAACAGATTCATTTTCAGGACGTGATTTCATATGTACATCGCTGTCCACTACTACAATGTAAATATTCAAAGAAGATTCATTTCTGTGTGTCTACATGACTGAACATGACAGTTCTGAACCCAGAACAGAAATACTAGTTCTTGGCCCGACTGAAAATCCAGTTCCAGGACTTTTGCCTCGAATCCACCTGCACCAACAGATACCCCCATATCCACCCCAAGCCCCAACTTCACACCTAACGGACCGGCTTTGACTGATGCGCTTGCAACCTCAGCGCGAGCCATCGCACTGACTCCGAGTGAACCTACACTTGCTTCAGCACCGGCAGAGGCGTTTGGACCTTTGGCTTCTGCTTCAAATACACTGAGTTCAGTACGAGCTCGACCCACTCCTGCTTCACAATAAGCTCCAGCTTTGGGGCTGACCCCGGTTTGTTTTCAGGAGGGTCTGCATGTGTTCCACATCGAGCGTATGTGTCTTCTGTGTATTGTTTCCTGGTCTGTCAGCTCTGTCGATGACGCCAATGAAATCCAGCAATTGATATTAGCTGGTGCTTGTGCATTGTTGGCTTTCTGAGCACTTCTTTTTTCACTTTCCATGTTTCTTTCTTGAACAATTTGTTGTTGAAGTCACTAGAAACTTTTAAATCTATTGGGCGTCGTTCTCCTCGTAGCTGTTTGGTGTAAATTATGTCAGATTCTTCATCTGCAAAAAATAGAAAGTGGAAAACAAAGAACACATGAACACAAGCTTGATGTTTTCATCCCTTTCAATTCATTTACATTTTATCAGTCAGTCTTTCTGTCTGTTTTTCCTTTTTACTTGTTTGTCTTTAGGCCTGTAACCACATAGACTTTCAGACCACAAACTGTGTGTCCACAAACTTACACCCCAGCTAACAAACATTTGTTATAAGATTGTTTCTCAGAGGTTTATAGGTTTATATAATGAAAACATTGATAATGTCCAGTTTTTTATGTTTTAAGAACGTTCCCAGCTAACTAAAGTCACCATCATGGTGTTCAGTGTCTGAGTTGGGCTCTCTTGACATTCAAATTATCCTTTTGAGTGGGTAATTTTAGTAAAATTATTAGATTTTTAGTAATAATACTATATAATGCACCTGCACCTGCACCAGCAGCAGCTTTTACTCCATCTCAACAGTTTTCCACTTAATCAAAAGCGTCCCATTGACCTGCATCAACAGCAGCAGATACTTTTATTTTGGAGGAAGACTATGATGAACAGAAGTCAGTATTTTAAATAACATGTATTTAGTTCTCTCAATGCAACTTCACACCGATGTTCAAACATATATGTTGCTGTTTGTCGGATCAGAGTGAAATAACATTGACAAATAAACAATTTTTACAATGATTCAATAGGTTTGCCCTTCAAGAATTCTATTGTAATTTCATTTTATACATCAAGCGGTTCGTGTAATCTGTACTTACTGTTGTTCTCTGGGGTAAGAAAGTCTGGATGTAATGTGGCCCTGTACTCACTCATTTCTGATTTCAACAAGTTGACTCTGTAACACATGTAGCAGAATGTCAAACGATGATAAACAAAAAACCTCACATTGGTGACAATTAAAAAAACTTCATGCAGCAATGCATGCTGGGTTACATCATTGGTTTGGGACGATTGTGTGAGTGAACTTAATTCAGTCCAACCAGCAGAGGCGGACAGAGTACAAAGCTTCATTATTTGAGTAAAAGTACAGATACCACTTGCTAAATTTTACTCAAGTACAAGTAAAAGTTCTACAGTCAGATGTCTACTTAAGTAAAAGTACTGAAGTACTTGTTATTAAAAGTACTTGAGTATCAAGAGTACATTTTCTAAGTATTGCAGTACTACTGCCACAGTGCATAGATTTATGTACAGAAACGTCCTACATGGAGTTATGAAAAATGTTAATGTTAATACCTTGGAGAATGTAAAAGACATTGAAATAAAATCAAGTCATTTTAAACTTTTTACCATGTTGCTTTATTTAACATTTCTCACTTGCCCACAAGGCACAATGGTAACGCTCTATATTCCGTTCACGGTTTCAAATGTTGTCAAGTCAAAAATAGATTTTTAAACATCTTATATTGAACATTTTATATGAAGCTATTGGCTATGCTTACCCTCACCTTTATTCGTTATTCACATAAAAATACCCCAAATCACACAAAAATAACACATAAAACACTTCAATCGTGCATTTATTAGCTTCTTGTTTCGGTGAAGAAATGTCACTTTCGCTTTGTAGAATGAGGAAGTGAACACATGACGTGTCATGCTGAAGAGGTCACGTTGAACCACTTGAGATGATTGACAGCTGTACTGCAAATGATAGAGCTCTGAGGTCAAATCTGACGCAAATCAGGAAGAGGAGACCCACATCTCGCTCCATCTGAGCCCTTCAGATCGCATATTCAGTGGAAAATGAATAGAAATGTTATTCTGTATGACTAAATATTTTACCAACATGTGATAATTCATCATTATTTCTCCAAATATGCGCACCATTGTACTAATAGCCCTGGCGGATTCTGTATATTTTATGTATTTGAACACAAATAAACCGGAGATGTTTTATGAGTGATGATTTCTATTAAAAATAACAAACGTTACAGATGAATTATTTTGCACTCCTGGTATAAATTAAGAAATTAATGTCACTGCAAACCACTTTAATTATAAACAGTGGTCAAATATCGAAGCTGGAGTCAGTTCAACAAACACAATTTTAAACCTGTCTAGGCCAGATGAACTGTTAATTGTAAAGAAATGTAAGCAAGTTTATTTCAATGTACGTATCTTGACATGCTTCCGCAAGCTGGAGGATTAAATTTTGTAGGCGGTGATGAAGTTCTGTTTGGTTAACACAGCAAACACCTGAAGCGAAAACTATCATTAACTTGTTCAGACAATTGAAATAGTCTGGCGAGGTGGGGCCACGGGTTGGCACATTCCTGTGATGGACCTGTTGCGTCTTCATCCATTGTTTCGTCTCTTATCTAAATCTGGCCATGGAGTTGACTTTGGCGGAAAGCTGAAGGTGATTGCTGATAGGCTGTCCCAATCAGTGGCGCCTTTACAATCCAATCACGTTTGAGAGGGATACAACAAATTGAGAGTTTCCGAGATTTCCGCGATCTTTTTTTAGAAGTAACAGGTACTTATGGTTATGGATAGAAATGTAGCGGAGTAAAGAGTACAATATTTGCCTCTCAAATGTACTTGAGTAAAGTCATGAGTACTCCCCAAAAATGATACTCAAGTAAAGTTAAAGTTATGAATCAGAAGCGCTGTAGCAGGACAAGTAACAGGTTTGTCTTCACGCTCTCCTTCGGCTGACCACTGTAATGATGTTGTGGAGAGTAGATGAACCCAAAAGCAGAAATTCAAGTTTTACATAGATACCAAACTTGAGCGAGTGATTCTCAAAGAGCGGCAGCAGCGAGTGATCTCTGTTGGTGTGTTTCCAGACATTTTTGTTAGCGATTTTGCTGCGTCACTAACACAAAGTTATGATATATTTCCGGTAAAATTTACAAAATATCTTGTAACAACATGATCTTAACTTAACATCCTAATGAAACAGCAACTGAAATATTATTTTATTTATATGACCATTGTTGATAAACTCACATTGTAGTATCACACAATTTCCCCACATTACAACGCAACACAAAAGTTTCTATTTGATTGACATTAGAATAAACTATTATCCCATTGGACCATATCTTGCTTTACTCCAACTAATGCATTTGACGACATCGTTGACCGAAGGAAACGGAAGAGATCTCAACTAAATCAAACACTGATCACAGTAATGATGGATTTCAGCAGACGCAAAAGTGATCAACATTTCAACAAATGAACATTGGGGGATGAGGTGAGGGCTGCCGTGTATGGTCTGTGCTAAGGGGTCAACGTTTTGCCAGTGAGCAACTTCCCGGGAGCCCTGCGCTGAGAGCCTGCTTGCCTGCAGGGTTGTGACTGGTTTTGTGGTCCAGGGACACGTGTGTCTTTAATTTTATATATCTCTACTTATCACATTTTCGTGTGACATTGTTCAAGGCCTTGGTGTTCAAGCTGTTTAAAAAGCTGTTAATGTGGACCGGCGCTGAAACCTATAGATAATGGAGAAATTAGTAATTTGCAATTTTCAATTTGTATGTGTAACTGGGCTTTGCATTTTTTTCCTTTGGAAGTGTAGAGTATTTTTTCACAGTTTGAACATGATGTGTTGAGATATCTAGTTTAAAAAACTAATGCAGACAATTATTGACAGCTTTGAGAAACGGAAGAGCATCGGCATCGGCCAAATTCTCTTGCAGTATCGTATTAGGCATAACAACAGAAATCTGATGTTATCTCAGACGGGCATGTCACTTAACCTGCTTTCTGAAATACCCCAGGTGCTTTTCTCTCAAGTTTTCTTCAGGAAATGTCAATTATTGAAGGTTTCATTTACATTCATTCCTTTAGCAGATGAATGCGGTACGGTCAACCTACACAGTAAATTCCAATGGCTCACATATTACTATTGTAAACTTTACTTAATATCACTTCCTAGTAGTTTGTATTTGTACGGATAATAGTTTGAATAAAACACTAACTTGAAAAAATAAAGTAGAAATATTAAAACGATATGTTGAATCAGTCAAGTTATCTTACCACATTAAATGTGATCAGTTCGAAACACGATTTGACTAAGACCCCCCAAATCTAAACGCAAGTAAGGTGAACTGGCCAATCATAGCACACCTCGCTTTTCAGAGCGATGAGCTTTGTAAAATATCAGCGTGTTTCAGAGAGGCGGAGCAAAGAGGAGATACAAACATGCCCGGTATGTGCAAAATACAGCGTTTTTAAACCTTAAATCGTGTTTACATGTTATTGTTTACATCTAAAGTAAACAATAACATTCTTTTGAGCCGCGTCAAATGACCCCTTTAATAAAGAAAGGTTAGTGATAGTTGTCAGCTTTCTAGTCATTGTGTTGTAGTCTTGCTACATTTGCTGTTTTATGTAGATTATTTTATCTCTTCCTATTTGTTTGTAGTTTTGGCATTCTTTTACTTTTTCCCGACCCAAAAGGGAAATAAAAAAATTGTCACACAATCTATTTTACAAAATTGTAAGACATGAAAAAACTTGTTTATTATTAGTCTGTACTGTAAAAAAAAGTCATTTAAATTTTGTATGTGTGTCATAACATGTTTAAGAGTTCAGGTGCTGATATAAAGGTATTTTGTTGTCCTCATTTAGGTTTGTATATAGAATTATATTATTGCTTTAAAAACAAAACGTTTACATAAAAAATTGATTTAGAGGACATCAAGTATAAAATTGTTCATCTCAACAATGAAAACCAAACCAAAAGAAATTCTCTTAAGATAAATGCAATGCATTCTGGATACCATCAAAGTACAAAACTCATCCATGACTCCCAACATGCATTGCGGCAGTAAGCGGTTCATTTGTTGGTCACCACTGTTGAGATTCATAAACAGATTCTTGAGGACAAATAAAGATATTAGGATTGCTTTTTTTTAGATTTGATGTAGAGCTGTAGTTCTTCTATGACAATCCTATAAGAAACAAATCAACATCAGATGCACGTTTGGTAAAGAATGTTTACAAATTTCCTTCTGTTTGTTCACTACAATAATTGTGTTTTAACACACTGTCAGAGCAGCTAAAAGAAAAATGCTGTTTAGCTGAAGAAGGATGAAAGAGGCGAACTAAAGCAAACTCTGATCACATTAATGGAGACTTTAAACAACAATAAAACATCAAGTCATGGATGTTATTCTGAAATTAAATGTTTTGTGTGTCACCACTATGCTGAAGAGTGAGTCTGTGTTTAAGTCAAGATCAGGCAATGAGGTGCTAATGTAATGCTGCATGTTTATAAATATATTTTTAATTGAAAAGAAATAAAGTAAGTAAATTTTATGTATTCACTTTTAAGCAATAGGTCCAAGTTTTCATTTTATAGAAAGAAATGCTCTTAATATAGAACACTCAAATGCATTAAGTTCATACATTTTTCACAGTGTACATTCAATAATACAATAGATACAACCAAATTTGCAAAGAAGTTGGGACAGGACCATGTTTACCACTGTGGGAATTGAGGAGAGCTGCTTTGATATTGTCGCTGTCGGGTTGAAACTTGTATCTCCAAAACTGCCACTTTACAGGAAATGGAAAAAAACGCTACGTTTTCAGTAATTAACAGTGTTTTAATAGCTATTTTCAAAACGTATTATTTGTAAAATATTTTCAAAACTCACAGGTGATATTAGTGATATATATAACAAAATCAAATCGGGAAAAATTGAGAGACAATGTATCAGTCTGACAGCGATGATGTGGTCTTGTGAAATGCAAGGCCTTCCATGAAAAAGACATAATCTGCAAGGTTCAAATGTTGTTCTTTTATTAACCAAACTGAATCATCTCTTGAACTCTAGATGACAGTTTGTGTTCTCGAGATCATCGGAGATCTGAATCCTGAAGATCATTGTTACTCACATCAAAAGTCTCTCAGACGAGAACCTGAAGACTGAAGAAGAGCTGAAGACAGAATTTCACAACACCCAGCAGTCAGATTACAACTGGAAAATTATCTTTTGTTTATTATCATATGTCCCAACATCAATGTAATACACATGCACACCATAATAAAAATGAAAGCACATCTGTAACTCCTCCTCCAGCCACACAACAGCACCACTGCCCAGAATTGCAGAGCCCGATTGTCTTTCCTGTCGTCTTAAATCACAAATCAAACTGCAAATTATTAATGCTCGCTCTAAAGATTGTGATATGTCCAAAATATTCACAAAACACATTGTTCTGCAACATTGTGAAAAATGTTCTGTAGTTTTTATGGAAAAATATCAGCAGCTGTGGTTGCCAGTAAAATTCAGTAAATAATAATACAGGAAAAGAACGTAAATGGCTTTGCAGTTTAAAACTTCAGGGCAAAACCTTCAAGCTGTGTATGAACTTAATGCATTTGAGTCTTTTACATTAAAAGCATTTCTTTACATAAAATGAAAAAAATTAGCCCTAATGCATAAAAGTGAAAACATTACATTTACTTACTTTATTTCTTTGCAATTCATCATTAAAAAACAAAAAGTCCCTTTTAAACAAAGCAACATGCAGCATGACATCAGTACCTCACTGCCTGATCTTGACTTAAGCACAGACTCACTCTTCAGTTTAGTGGAGACCCACGAAACATTAATGTCAGAAAACAAGAGAAAAGAAAAATTCTGTGATCGCTAATTTACACGATGAAATTTAGAATTTCAAATCAACCATTTGTGTCCTATATTGTCCATCCAGCAACCAGCTGGGCGTATGTTTTCTTAACCTTACATGCACTAATCCAGTTAGGGATATTTGATTTGAATACAGAAACACTTACTCTCACAACTATCCCGGCAATGTGGGCTTTACAGGTGGAACTTGTGTTATAATGCATTCATGATGTCTGTCATGTAAAGTTCTAAAGGAACGCTGTGGTTTGGATAAATGTTTCAATCATCAATGGTCTCAAAAAATATATGAAAGTCAGACCAGAAACAGGGAATTGTCTGAATAGTTCATCTGTCAGAACAAAAGACTAAGATGTGATGCGGCTCTGTTTGTTACAGAAACAGCTGCTTTTTTGACTCAGCAAATATCTGTGATATGATCTTTGTAAACATTAAAAACAGAACGAAAGAAAGCCAGTTTAGCAGGTCTGTGAGTGTCAGCCCCGGGTGATTGTCACGAAATCTTGCTGTCAAACACGTCAAACATGATTTTCATAAAAACACTTGTGTCAACATATTTCCTTTATATTCATTAAAACAAGGTGTGATGTGTTTAAAAGCGTTCATTTATTAACTGTTACTGAAAGTTTAACACAATTTGATTATAAAAATAAGGCTTTTTAATGAGATTATACAGATCACCTGATCCCTGCTGGCGTCGAATACATTCCCAGAATGTTCCAGATGGTCATGATGTGGACTTTTTTAAAGGGTGTGTGGACCTTATTTGGTGGACCTTGACAGACATTCAGGACTTTCTCTGAACTTATCGGGAACCTTTATAGAACATTCTCATAACATTTATGTTGCCTGCTGCCAAATGACAACCAGTTATGTCATTTATTTAGTGGTTAGTGTTAGTGGGATCAGAAACAAGAGTTTCCCTTGAAAAGTTTGACTAGATCAATGCTGATGTGTGCAGATAATATCTGCATAGTGCATAACATATTTATAATTTACCCACTATGCCACCAAAATATAAGTATATCTTAAGTTCAAGTTAAATAGTAGTCAGTGTAAGTATACTATTTAAACAGTCATTGGGACAACTTGGCTCAAAAAAATGTATGGGGGGAAATGCAATAATCAAAAAGAAGTCATATATAAAAGTAATAAAAGAATGTCAGATGTAAAACTTTTATACTTGTAGTTTACTTTTATATATTATTGATATTATTTCTAATAATGTTATAGTAAAGAGAGTGTATAAGACAATACTGTATGTAAAACTATGTTGAAAGCATTTAATAGGCTACATGGATTGTTATATAAAACATATTTTGTTCACATCGGTCCCAATGTCTTTAAATAACCTCAACAGGATCGCTCAAACGCTTGGGGCGAAGGCAGCAACTATGTTTAAAGGTTCTCAAGCATTCCATTCATAACTAAACATCATTACTAAAATCAGTCGTGCTTGTCACTTCACACAGAAATAACTAAAATTCTTTCCATTGCGGCACAACATTACAACACATCAACATAACCTCGTCACAACCATACACACCACCCTGTTGGCTAAGGCTGTTCTGGCCCCATTGGCTCCGTCAATGCGGTCTCAGCGACAGTGGCGAGTTCGTTTGGCTTGATCTGATCCCCACTTTCTTAACAGACTTGTAGAGGAATTGGAAACAAAGCCCCTGCAGCCCACTTTCAAGATCTTCAGCCTCCGCTGACTTGTTGGCAAACCAGAGATTCTTTCTTTCAAATGCTTTATTAATGGCCTCTTCCCAAGGTCCAGTCAACTCAACTATGAGGACTTTCCTACTGGAGCTGGACTACAGAACCAGGTCCTGCCGCATGTTGGTCACTGCGATTTCCAAGGGGATAGAAAGTCTGTGGTTTAAATCAACTCGCATTTCTCAATCCCTGGCTCTACTCAGCAGACCTGAATCTGGGGATAAGGGCTTGGCCCGCTTCTTCTGACCCTCACCAATAAAGTTTTGCCTTTTTAGAATAAAGTAAACTCTGTTTGATTGATCGACCTTTTGACATTGACGATCGCTATTACTGCAACTATAACATGTGGGAAAGGAAAATTATATTATAATTTCTTTATATCTTAACTCACAGTTCTCCAGATGGCCACTGCACATGTACATAGATGGATTTTCCAATAAAAGCCTCTACAGTCACTGATCACAAAAAGCTGTAATTACTGAAAAACATTCATTTAATACACATAAGCTATAGTGGGACGTGTCTCTTTATTCTATAAGTGAGACATTTGAAATAAGCAGCAATCAATAAAGCTTATTAAAATACTTGGCAGCGATATGCTGAACAAGAAACAGTAGAATACTACAATGATGTGAGCTTTACAAATGAAACTTGTTTATTATAAAGTGAGTAACATCAGATCTAAGTTTGAAGACAGAAGTTTTTGGTTTGACACAAAATATTTCAATCATCTCTGGTCTCAAAACCAATGAAAAGGTTGAAATCAGAAAGGGGGAGGAGTCAGAATCCCTCTTTAAAAAGCCTGCGGTGCTGTAGATCAAGTCATCAGTGAAAACATCAGAATGAGATCTAACACAGTCTTGTGTGTTGCTCTGACTGTACTTCTATATCTGACAGGTAGGCAAACGCTAACTGAATGATCTGAATAATCCACCGTCAATCACACTGTCTCTCAACATTAACTTTATTTTGAATTTGTTTTCTTCTACTATAGGATCTTTTGGTCAGCAAGATGGTGCGTAACTCCATGTGACCGTCAACACTCAAGATATTCTACACAGTTTTCTTCACTTTATTCAAAGCTTTTCTCATATTCTTTTCTCTCATCAGTGTGCGGTCGAGCTTCACTTAACACCAGGATTATTGGTGGAGTGGATGCGACTGAAGGGTTTTGGCCCTGGCATGTAAGCATTTACAGTATTGGGTCTAATGTAATTGTCTGTTATGGGAGTCTCATCAATAAAGACTGGGTTTTGACTTCAGGTTACTGCTCGTCTTATGAGTAAGTGATTCCAAGCAATATTAAATTTAAGTGTCAAATCATCACACAGCACGTGGATTAAAACTGACTGTATTTATAGTTTAGACAGTTCAGACTATATAATCTATTTGGGACGTCTGAAGGAGTTTGGCCCAAACACACATGAGGTGAATAGAACAGTGAGTCGTGTCATCAAACATCCTGACTATGACATCTCATTTTATGAGAATAACATAGGACTGGTCCAGCTCTCTTCTTCTGTGGACTTCACTGCTTATATTAAACCAGTCTGTCTGGCTGCTGCTGGTAGTGAATTTAATGAAGGACTTCTAAGTTGGATCACAGGATGGGGTTTCACTAGTTCAAGTAAGTGAACATTGTCTCAAAATGTCAGGTATCCACAAGAGTACAGCTGTTACAACAATTACAATATTTCAAACAGTGTTATATGACACTTGTACTGAATTATATTGTTATATATTATATTGTTTCTACATGTATTTTTTCAGACACATTACAAGAAGCAGAGATTCCAATCATCAGCAACTATAATTGTAGTATTTCCTTCAATAATAGTCTAAATATCACAGACACCATGATATGTGCTGCACTGTCAGATGGAGGGAATTGTTTTGTGAGTTATCAATCATTCATCTTTTATAATCACAGATCTAAATGAGGATTAAATACAAACACAGATTCAATGTTACTGTAGAACAGTTGTTATAAGTGGAATCTGTTTGTCATTGCAGTTGTTTTATGGAGGGTCACTGGTCACTAAACAGAACTCCAGGTGGATTCAGTCTGGAATTGTATCTCTGGGATGTGACACCAGCTTAAAAAGTGTGTTCACCAGAGTGTCTAAATATCAAGACTGGATCAACACTCAGATAGTCATCAACCAACCTGGATTTATTACATTCCCCTATTATAATAACAGTCATACTTCCTCTGTTCCTGATATTCCTGATATTCCTGATGTTCCTGATATTCCTGATGTTCCTGACATCTTCAGTGGAAGCTCACCTGATCTTCACTTGTTTCCCTTTTACCTCACATTCACCATCATCTCTCTCATCTTTTGTCCATGTTTTTAAAGGAGTGTTTAGTTGTGGCGGTTAATTTCACCACAGAGGAACTGAACGAGTAAAGGTTTTTGCAAGGGATTTGGTGCCTTGTTGTGATGGAAGGAGGAGATATGGACTGCAGCAGGGAGTTTAGGTAAAAGAGGGATTTTTCTGTTACCGTCCTAATGCGGGCAGAAACTGGACTCCAATAACCCAACATTTTTTAGACTACACCAATTTCCACTTGTAAAACAAAATCAATGTCTCAATTCGCAATATTGAAGTTGGGGTGTTTCTGGCTTTTAACCGTACAGATAACCGGAGAAGGGTTGCTGGTGTTTCATTTGCCTGATGATGTATTTTACATGTACTGTTATAAAAGAAAACACAACTGTGACCAAGAAGCAGCTGAACGCTTCATCACTTCTTTTATTCTAACTTTTTCCTCTCACCCTTCAGATTATTAGTGACACCTGGTGGCAAAGCACGTAACCCTATAATACATTTACTAAAGGGGTCATATGGCGCGAATACACATTTTCTGTGTCTTTGGTTATAAGTTGCCCATGCATGTATTAAACAGGTTAAAATGCAAAAATTTAAGTGTCGGAGCAAAAGATGCATTCTATCTAAAGGCGAATGCTCACCCAGACCTGCCTGAAACGCCTCGTGTAACCACACCTCCACAAATCTACGTCAGTTTGTGGTATGGCTTTACTAAGACCGCATATATATGTATACGCAAGTAAGGTGGTCGTACCTGTCAGTACAATTGCTTTGGAACCTGATGTTCTAAATATGGTAAGAGGGGTTACATTTCCTTCACACACTTGCAGTATTCAACCTTTTCACAGCGATGAGCTTTGTAAAACATCTGCGTGCGTGCACAACCTAATGAAACATTAGCAATATGCCATGATGATAAGAAACCTACTGTAAACTCTTGCACACTAAAATATATTTGTGTGCTCCCGATGACAATATATTTATTGTGTTTTTGTAAATTATCCTGCAGATGGCACTGTTGTTCCATTGTGATCTATCTGCACGTGGAGAGAATTTAAAGAGTTTGGTTCCAAAATGAGACCATGCCTTTATTAGAAAAATCATGTTTTTTTTGTTTGCATTTCAATTAATATCAATCAAACTGCAGTTGTTTTGTTCTGATTTAAGAAAAAAAATACAGCTTACTAACACAATAAAAACATGATAACAAGAAAAAAGAAAGGCACCCGTGTCAGATTGTGCACCCTTCCTCTCCACACCTAATCCTAATCCTAACCATGGTGGGGATGGGGTGCATAATCTAGCAGGGGTGCCTTTCTCGGCATTACACCGGCACTATCTTGCGCAACCAGCGAATTACTATTAATAATAAATTAAGAGTTTTTTTCCAAAATAACATGATTCCGTTTTTATAAAAAAAATGTTTTTTATCAGCCAATCGGACAGCTGCGTTATTGAAGGGGGTGCATAATCTGGCAAGGGTGCATCTCTCGGCACAACACCCCGTAGCTTTTGGGACGTCAGAGTCGGCAGACTAATATCTGTTCTTATACACTGCATGGGAAAATGTGGATTTAGGGTCGAAAAATATGTGTTTTTTAGAAAAGTAGAAAGTCATATATAAGAGATATAAGAGATCCTCTTTACATTCCTGAGCCAATACAACTCCATAATGTTATTGGACCCAGAAATGAGTTTGCTGAACCGTACCTCGCAAAAGCTCCCCGGCGCTTTCACCGTGTGATTGTTTATTTTACTGAATAAACACAAAACACATCACAGATCAAATCATGGTTCCTTCGATGCCTCACATCAAATACGGCGGAAACTTCCAATCACATTGGATCTTGATGTCAGTCACGTGACTACATATATATTACGTGACCTTTAATTGTGACTAATCTGACATGTATATAAAACCAAAAGAGATATGATAGAATACAACAGGTACATTCAGAATCCTTCACAATGAAGGAATTTTCTAGTTTACATTTATAATTGATATAATTAGTTATATTCCTGAGCATCACAGTAAACATTAAGAGAAAATAAGGAGAAATCCAGGTAACAATTCAATTTCTTAGACTGAAATGGATCAGTCACAGGATACTATTTACAGAAGAAAACATATAAATGTTGCATTTATTTCTCTTGTGGCATTTTACGCAATTTATCGTAATGCTTTTTAATGAATCCTCACCATGTGCATACTGGTTATTTTCACTCTATCACATTTATACAGTGTCCATGTTAGCAGCACAAAGAGCTGTTAGTCAAAAACCTTTCAAACACTATTTTAACTAAATTTGTTAATAATGAATCATTATTATTAGTCACCCACTAATTTTACAAATATCTATTTAGAAATATTAAAGAATGCAGTGTTTTATCTGCTTCTTGAAAAACTGTGAATTTGAAGGACAGCAGTGAAATATAACAATGACATCGAGAACGAAAGAGCCCAACTAAAGCAAACACTGATCACAATAATAGAGACTTTAAACAATAATAAAACATGAAGTCATGGATGTTATGCTGCAGTCTGTGTGAAGCAGAAATGCTGATTGTCTTCAGTATTCTGACATATTTCCAAAGTGAATAGTGGGTGTGGCTCATGTTTTCCGCTGTGAATTGATTGGGCGAATAAAAACAGGATGTTCACAGCTGCCTGTATTTTTTCCGGAAGAACTACAGAAGAACTTTTCTGACATTAATGTTTCGTGGGTCTCCACTAAACTGAAGAGTGAGTCTGTGCTTAAGTCAAGATCAGGCAGTCATGATTCTGCCGCATCATGTCATGTTTCTCATGGTTTAGTGGCAGGATCATGACAGAACCTCATGTTAAATGTGGAGAGAGACAATTATTGTTCTTATGGTCTTCCATACTCTCTCCCCAGTCTCGTCTTTGTTCCCATCCTCTCGTTACCCTCGTTATTGAACAATGCCCTTCACCTGTTTCCCTCTTGATTTGCGCCCTTATTTAATGCCCTTGTGTCTTCTGTCTTGTGCTGGTTCATTGTGGTATGTGTGGTGAGGTCCTGTGTTTTGTTAGTTTAGTCATGTGTAGTTTATGTCAAAGAGTTAATTTAAGTTTTGTTTCAGTGTAGTTAGTCTTAGTCCTGTTATGTATCCATGTTTTGTTATGTTACCCCCATGGGTCTATGTTTTATTATTTATTATTAAAATATATTAACCCCTTACCCGCTGTCTGCACCTGGGTCTTCTCTCTGTGTCTCACCACTCGAGAACCATGACACAGGCAGTGAGGTACTGATGTCATGCTGCATGTTGCTTTGGACTTTGATGTTTTTTTAATGATGAATTGCAAAGAAATAAAATAAGTAAATGTAGTGTTTTCGTATTAGGTCCATTATTTCTTTATATAAAGAAATACTTTTAATGTAAAAGACTCATATGTATTAAGTTCATACACGGCTTCAAGTTTTTGCCCTGAAGCTGTTTACGTGCTTTTCCCGTATTTCTTATGGAATTTTACTGGCAACCACTGCGGCGCTTATTTGTTCGTAAAATCTATCCATATTGTGGCTTTATATGCACTTTAGTGATGATGTGAGATCCATTGAGATGTTGTCTCCTTCACGCTTATTCAAGAGATGTTCTTTAAAGAAGAAATTATAAGATTCACATTCAAACAAAGTCACTTTTTATATTCATTATTAGTGAAAATGTATCTCACCCTGTTTGATGATAATAATGAGATGAGTGTAAAAATAAATCTCGTTTGATTCTAATGTCACATAGATATAGATATATGACGCAATCACAGCTTCCGTTTGAAAATATATTCAGCTAACAGCAGCTTATCGCGTTGCTCAGTAGAGAATTACCCTCCTCCATCCCCAACTCCACTTCACATTTACAATCGAGACTCGACTCAAAACACACCAAGACTTCCTAGAGTTCACAAGAAAACTTCCAGAATGTCCAATCACATCGAAGCATCTCACAGCACCTGTCAATCATCAGATTGATTGTGTCAGAAAGCCTTTCATTTGTGTGTCCAGTGATATAAACGAGTGAGATAAGTGTATGATGACATGATGAGAAAGAGAAAAGTTGTGACCTGAGATGATGAAGAAAGTGAAGTTGAGGAGGATGTTCACGGTGACTTGAGTTCAGCTTCACAGCAGCTCTGTTGATCTTCTTGATGCTGAATGTTGTCTGTGCGTCTCTACAAGTGACTCCTTGACTGACATTAAATGTATTAGTTTATTTTATTGTATTCCTGTTTTCACATTTGTGGTAAATATTGGAGAAATTCAGGGATTAAACATAATGACACATTCCACAGCTTCACAATCAGAAGATGACATGTAGACTTTGAATGATTGATCTCTGTCAAACTTCATAGAGGTCCAGCAGGTGAACATGAGCTCTTTCTCTCTTAATAGTGTGAAATGATCACGTGACACACTGTCAGAGGTTTGTGTAATGACTAATATTAACCAGCAGGGGGAGTAAAACACAAACATGATGTTGATTTGAGTTGAAGTTTTACTATTAGAATGTATTAGTCATGATTGCTCTCAGTGTTTGAGCTCATATGCAGATGTAGTATATTAGTCCTCATGCTGACCAGTAAACACATATACAATTCTCTTTCTCATAAACTCTCAGTAACGTTTATCTGCTGCATGTACAAATCTAAAGAGATGAAAGATGCACGAGAAGATTCAGAGAGTTGTGAATGTGTGAAGTGTTTTATTCCCACATATCAGAGGGGATCGTGTATTAAACCCCTTAACATGCACAGAGCTCGTGGAAAATACACTTTTAACGTGTCTGCATTTTATAACCTTTGTTTTACATTATTATTCACTCAAACATCACAACTATGCATCATTGTATATATATATATTCTAAGTTACAGTTCCACTTTTAACGTTGTTTTAATTCATTCATTTCAATTCATCTTGATTAAGTATTTTACTTTTACGGAAGTACATTTTTCAAGTATCTGTACTTGAGACTATTTGTACTGGGGTAGAAATGCATTCACTACATTATAAAGCATTTTGGCATAGTTTTAAAAGGTCAATTCACACAAAAATAAAAACGGTGAAATGAATGTGAGAGCAGACGTTCAGCACCAGTGGTGGACGAAGAACACAAACCATGTACTTGAGTAAAAGGAGAGACACCCAAGGTAAAATATTACTCAAGTAAAAGTAGAAGTTGTCATGAATCTGCCTTCATGTCATGTCTATTCTTGGTCTTGAGGCAGATTCATGACAAAGTCTTTTGTTTTATGTGAGAGAGAGATGTTGGGTCGATCGGCTTTCTTGCTCTCTCTCTGGTCCGTGTCTTTGTTCCCGCCATCTCGTTTCCTCGTTAACCTTCCCTGAGTGTTTCAGTACCCGCACCTGACCCTTGTTAATTATCCTTTGTCTGTCTCCCTTTAAAACATCCTCGTGTTCATTGTCTTGTGCTCGTTCGTTGTACTTGTTACCCTGTCCTAAGCCTTGTCGTGTCAGAATCCTTGAAGTTTATGCTAGTCTTTGTGAGTGTTTGTTTAGTCTTTATAGTTGAGTTCCAGTTGAGTGTTTAGTTTTCAGTTTATGGTGTTAGTTTTTGTGTACTGTCTTGATACCCCCTCGTGGGTTTTTGTTTTCTGTTTTATATTATTAAAGTCCTTGTTAACCCCTTCATCCCCGTTTCGCTGCCTGCAATTGGGTTCTCCATCACAGTTCATAACAGAACGAACGAGCCCGAACCGAACCCAGCAGGCAGCTATGGACAGTAACCAGCGCCACCTGAGATCTCGGCAAGCCCACCTCCTTTTCGGAATGCATCAGAGGGACTCCAGTGTGCTAGAGTATGCCCGGGACTTCCTGTTAGAGGCAGTGGAGACAGAGTTCAACGAGAAGGAGCTCAAGCTCATATTTAACAGCGGCCTCGTTGAACCCCTCACCGCCAGGGAGACCCAGCTGCTGGAGCCTCTGGGGTTCCAGGATATGGTGAACTTCCTGGTCAACCGGGACGACTCCAGACCCTCACCTCCAGGTGGATCCCCCACACTGTCTTCAATCCCGGAGGGATGTACCCTGGGTATGATCACACTGGGGAGTTCAGCACCACCAGTCTCGTCACCCCCAGCTAGCATTCGTGGTAGGCGCGGACGGAGGGAGTCGTGGGACTCGCCGTCCGACTCTTCCAGCACGGAGGCAGCCGGGTCCCCCACCCCTTTGCTGCCGGCCACATGTTCTGTGGGTCGGTCCAAGAAGAAGAAGCCTCGGAGGGGGCAACCGCCCAGTCCTGCTCTGGCGCAGGCGTCGAGTCCGGTGGTCCCGTCGAGTCCGGTGGTCCCGTCGAGTCCGGTGGTCCCGTCGAGTCCGGTGGTCCCGTCGAGTCCGGTGGTCCCGTCGAGTCCGGTGGTCCCGTCGAGTCCGGTGGTCCCGTCGAGTCCGGTGGTCCCGTCGAGTCCGGTGGTCCCGTCGAGTCCGGTGGTCCCGTCGAGTCCGGTGGTCCCGTCGAGTCCGGTGGTCCAAGGTCCGGTGGTCCCAAGTCCGGTGGTCCTGCCTGCACCCACTCCAGTTTCAAGTCCTGCCCAGGCGTCCACGCAAGTGCCAAGTCCTGCCCAGGCGTCCACGCAAGTGCCAAGTCCTGCACCCAGTCCTGCCCAGCCGGCCTACCAGCCGGCGCCAAGTCCTGCACCAAGTCCTGCCCTGCCGGCCTTCCAGCCGGCGTCAAGTCCTGCACCAAGTCCTGCCCTGCCGGCCTTCCAGCCGGCGTCAAGTCCTGCCCTGCCGGCCTTCCAGCCGGCGTCAAGTCCTGCCCTGCCGGCCTTCCAGCCGGCGTCAAGTCCTGCCCTGCCGACCTTCCAGCCGGCGTCAAGTCCTGCCCTGCCGGCGACTTCGCGCTCTCGAGGGCCGCCCCCCAAGTCCCCTGGGACTCCGCGCTTCCGAGCGCCAGGGACAAAAACTGTTCCCCCATGTCCCACACCCTTTGGACTTCCTCCCATGAACTCTTGTTTGGCCCCACCCCCCCTCCCTTGTTTGTTATTTTTATTGTCCCATCCCAACCCATTTATTGTTCTTGCTTGTCTGCCCTTAGTTTTGTTAAGCATGTTTTGTTGGTTTATGTCTGTCACCCAGTCGGTCTTGTCTTGTTAGTCTTCCCCTTGGTGAACACCTGGGGGTGTTCATTAAAGGGGGGGCTTCTGTCATGAATCTGCCTTCATGTCATGTCTATTCTTGGTCTTGAGGCAGATTCATGACAAAGTCTTTTGTTTTATGTGAGAGAGAGATGTTGGGTCGATCGGCTTTCTTGCTCTCTCTCTGGTCCGTGTCTTTGTTCCCGCCATCTCGTTTCCTCGTTAACCTTCCCTGAGTGTTTCAGTACCCGCACCTGACCCTTGTTAATTATCCTTTGTCTGTCTCCCTTTAAAACATCCTCGTGTTCATTGTCTTGTGCTCGTTCGTTGTACTTGTTACCCTGTCCTAAGCCTTGTCGTGTCAGAATCCTTGAAGTTTATGCTAGTCTTTGTGAGTGTTTGTTTAGTCTTTATAGTTGAGTTCCAGTTGAGTGTTTAGTTTTCAGTTTATGGTGTTAGTTTTTGTGTACTGTCTTGATACCCCCTCGTGGGTTTTTGTTTTCTGTTTTATATTATTAAAGTCCTTGTTAACCCCTTCATCCCCGTTTCGCTGCCTGCAATTGGGTTCTCCATCACAGTTCATAACAGAAGTGCTGCCTTTAAACTTTCACTTGAGTACAAGTACAAAAGTATTTGCCTTGAAATGTACTCAAGTATCCAAGTACTGTGATTAGTTTTTATGGCTATAATGTCCTATTATCATTTTTATCACAAGACTCTTGCTTAACTGAGTCTACGTGAAGACTCTAATGTCACTCTTTGCACACCAATCTATTCATAAAATTACATTCATTAGTCAGACAGACACTGATGTCTATTAAACTTTTCATAAGCCCAAAACCTTGAAGCCAAACATTTTCCTTTAGAACAAAATTAAATAACAGAACTTGAGAGCAGTTTCTGTTTAACATTTATTTGTATCAGTAATACAAGTTTTTATTTAAACTTAAACTTGAATTGGAACAAAGGGATCGTAAAAACAAATATGTACTAACCTAAGTGGATTCACTGAACAGTATTACAGCACATTCTCGCTAAGTCATCAGACATTTCTCCAACTCCAAATCAGACTGTTGGTCATGTAAGTATCTAGCTCATCTTCATTCCTGATAAGAGACAGGTGTATTCCTCCTCTCTCATTCTTTTCACTCAGAGAAGGCACTTAAAAATGAAAGACTCGTTCTTCTTTTCAACAATTTCAAAAAAATTGCGTAAGGCCACAGGTGTTGGGGTAAGTTAGATTCGGTAGTTTCTTAAGTACAGATAACATCAAGTGCCTGAAAAATAAGATAAAATTACAATTGAATTCTTGAAGGGCAAACCTATTGAATCAATGTTAAGAATTGTTGATTGGTCAATGTTATTTCACACTGATCCAACAAACAGAAACATCGGATCGGTGTGAAGTTGCATTGAGAGAACTAAATACATGTTATTTTAAATACTGACTTCTGTTCATCATAGTCTTCCTCCAAAATAAAAGTATCTGCTGCTGTTGGTGCAGGTCAATGGGACGATTTTGATGAAGTGGAAGAAATGGACAACGGTGGAGATGGAGCTAAAGCTGCCAGTACAGGTGCTCAGTAGTTTAGAAGAATTGTTTTTTTCCCAGATTTTATTTAGCATTATATAGAATAATTCATTAAAAAAAATCATACCATAAAGTTGATAATTTGAATGTCAAGAGAGCCCAACTCAGACACTGAACACCATGATGGTGACTTTAGTTAGCTGGGAACGTTCTTAAAACATAAAAAACTGGACATTATTAATGTTTTCAAAAACATTATAAACCTCTAAGGAACGTTCTTATAACAAATGTTTGTTAGATGGGGTGTAAGTTTGTGTTACACACAGTGTGGTCTGAAAGTCTATATGGTTACAGGCCTAAAGACAAACAAGTAAAAAGGAAAAACAGACAGAAAGACTGACTGATAAAATGAAATGAAAGGGATGAAAACATCAAGCTTGTGTTCATGTATTCTTTGTCTTCCACTTTCTATTTTCTGCAGATGAAGAATCTGACATAATTTACACCAAACAGCTACGAGGAGAACGACACCCAATAGATTTAAAAGTTTCTAGTGACTTCAACAACAAATTGTTCAAGAAAGAAACATGGAAAGTGCAAAAAGAAGTGCTCAGAAAGCCAACAATGCACAAGCACCAGCTAATATCAATTGCTGGATTTCATTGGCGTCATCGACAGAGCTGACAGACCAGGAAACAATACACAGAAGACACATACGCTCGATGTGGAACACATGCAGACCCTCCTGAAAACAAACCGGGGAGCAGACTCCCCAAAGCTGGAGCTTATTGTGAAGCAGGAGTGGGTCGAGCTCGTGCTGAATACAGTTTATTTGAAGCAGAAGCCAAAGGTCCAAACGCCTCTGCCGGTGCTGAAGCAAGTGTAGGTTCACTCGGAGTCAGTGCGATGGCTCGAGCTGAGGTTGGAAGCGCATCAGTCAAAGCTGGTCCGTTAGGTGTGACGGTGGGGCTCGGAGTGGATACGGGGGTATCTGTTGGTGCAGGTGGATTCGAGGCAAAAGTCCTGGAACTGGATTCTCAGTCGGGCCAAGAACTAGTATTTCTGTTCTGGGTTCAGAACTGTCATGTTCAGTCATGTAGACACACAGAAATGAATCTTCTTTGAATATTTGCATTGTAGTAGCGGACAGCGATGTACATATGAAATCACATCCTGAAAATGAATCTGTTTCTTTAATGCAAACCAAATTGTTATCAATGCCAGAAATAAATATGTATTCAGCATTAAAAAGACCATGTGTTAGTTCTGATCATTCTGACACACAAAGATGAATTTAACCATAAGGTTAGTGTTGATCTGACAGTGTTATTTCAATTGAATGTGCGCTTATGCAATAACTTAAATACACCACAAGAGGTCACTCACTGTCTCCCGTCTTTTGATCCGATCTTGTCACATCACAGGAAATAAGACAAGGATTCTGAATAATGAGACAACCAGGATGCAAATGAAGTTTGGCAGAGGATTTAATTTGTCATTTGATATTCATCTTCCACCTCAAAGAAAAAAAAAGAAAATGTGTGAACAGGGTTGCCAATTATTTTAGGCAAATTAATAGCGAATAATGAAAGAACCTGACTTATGTTATTCTACAGATAGCGTCAATGCTTTATCCTCCTTACCAAGCTTTTGTGCTCTTCCACACAAAGCAAATGCTTTTCATGAAACCACAGCTAAATGCATGTGTGTGAAACTGTCCGTTCGTATTAGAATAAATGTTTCTATAGATGTTTCTATAACTTTATAAAGTGCATCAGTAAGATGATTTATGAAGTGGGCATGTCTGGGAGGTCAAGCGTTAGATCTGAGTATTAAAAACAAATATTATGGGTAAACTAGTTATTACAGAGAGAAACATTTTTTTTATTTGAGGTTATTATGGTTTTAAAACACATATTTAAACTATGTCAAATAAAGTGTAATGGAAGCTTTTACTTCAAGAGCAAAAGATAAACTTCATAGTATTAATCTAACATGGACATGAGATGTATCTGGGCAGTGAGAGCCTGAGACCCGGCAGCCCTGAGCGTCCATCACGTGATGAGAGGCAGAACATGTGGACACTTTCTTGTTTTACTCATTTGTAGTGTCGACACTGGCTTTGAGCGCTCGTGAAACTGGTGAGAGCAACATTTTTAAGTGTTTTACATTTTTCAGACAAAATCGGCTAATATTATGTGCAACCTGAAAAGAGATGTAGAGTTTATTTGATTCAGAATCATAAGTAATGTATATTAATAGGGTTCTCTCAGATCACTTCAACCTCTCAAAGAACTTTAAATGGGTAAAAACACTTTAATTTTAACATTGATGAAATATTTGACTGTAGTGCTGTGTTACATCACACGTGTTAAAGAATGAAACTGTGTACAGTATCTGTAAAGATAAATAACTGAACAGTCTGCACGTCAGCCGTCAGTTTCATTCTGTCACTTTATATGACATCTGCTTGTATGAAGTTCAATAGAAACGTTCATGTTTAACTTCTCATAATGTGTCACTTGATGTTTTTAGCCCACAGCAGAGCAGCTGTTAGCTTTATAATGTTTAATATAATAATGATCGTATCATCATCATTTTTAAAGTGTGTTGAGTGAGTGTTCGCTGGTTGTGCTGTTGCTATGGTGATGTCAGTCAGAATGGCTCCTCCTCTTCCTCTGATTCTCCTGCTCATGATTCAAGGTGAGTAACTGATGTCACATCATCTCTTCAGTCGTGTGATCATCACATCTTCATCATCTCTTTAGTATTTGTTCAGTGTGCATCACTGAGTTTGTGTTTTCTGTCTGTTGTGCCACAGTTGTTCAGTTCTGCTTTTCTTCACCACTCTCCAACCACAACTGTGACAAAACATATATTTTATCAGAACTCGTGTGGTATTGACAGAAATTGCTGCTTTTGTCTCTTTCAGGAGTTTATAGTGCTGGAGATGATTGGCTAGTGACTTACAGCCCTTTACACATCTGTGCACTAAAGGACTCAACAGTGACTATAAAGTGCACTTACACATACACTGCTGTATATAATAACCCAGAAGTGTCTTGGACCAAGATCAACAGTCCTGATTCTCCAGATCTGTTGAAGGATTCTGAATACAGACAGAGGATTCAGTATCTGGGAGATAAACAGCACAACTGCAGCGTCAGACTGACTGATGTGAGACTCACAGATTCACACGAGTACTATTTCAGATTCATCACTGATCAAGAGAAAAGGATCGGTGCACCTGGAGTGACTCTTGAGGTCACAGGTGAGAGTGAACGAGTGTTTGATGATAATAATGTGATGAATGACATGAGGAGGATCAGTGTTGTGTTGTGTTCAGATCTTCAGGTGGAGTCTGATGGTGAGAGAGTGATGGAGGGACGTTCAGTGACTCTGACATGTAAAAGCAGATGCAGTCTGACTAACACATCAACATTCATCTGGTTTAGAAACACACAGACATTAAATGACAGAAACAAGACACTCATCCTGCCGTCAGTCAGAAGAGAGAATGCAGGAGACTATAGATGTGCTGTACAGGGACACAAACTCAAATCATCTCCTCGACGTCTCAATGTCACCTGTAAGTTCACTCATAAATCTTTCATTATTCACTTAAGACGATTGATCACTGATATACTGAATATAATCTCTCAATAGATCCTCCAGATAAACCAGTCATCTCCATCAGCCCATCTGGTGTAATAGTGGAGGGTGATTCAGTGAATCTGACCTGCAGCGGTGAATCAAATCCTCCTGTTCACACCTACAGTTGGTTTAAAGAGAATCAAACACCGTCTGTTGGATCTGGACAGACGTTCAGCATCAGTCACTTTAATTCCAGTCTCACTGGACGCTTTTACTGTGTGGCTCAGAATGAAGTTGGATCTCAGAGATCAGCTGCTGTCTCTCTCACTGTTAAAGGTGTCTCATGTAAGAAGGTCGAGTCGTTCTTTTAAGTAACATTTGATTTTAATGATATACAGATAATGGAGAGAAATGTTATGATACTGTCACTTTAAATCATATTTTAGTTTCTCATCTTTGGCATTTGTGTCTCCAGCACTACTCGTCTAAATGACTGAACTTCTTATTTTCAGCTCTCGGTTTCTCTGTGGGTTTTGGTGTTGGACTTTGTGTTGGAGTCTGTGGAGAATCCGCTGCTTTGCTTATAGTGATGTGTATTTGGTAAGACGTGTGTGTAACTCTCATTTTCAGCGTTTGAATCAGGAGAATTACATTACATTTTCAAAGCCTTGGCGATTTAAGAATGTCTTTGTTTTCTTTTGACAGCAGAAGAAAGAGTTTGAAAAGAAAAGCGTCTGAACGCAAACCGGAGGTGAGATGATCGCCAATGAAATCTCTTTATACAAATGCATTAGAAAGATTGAACTGTTCGTCACGCGTGTTCTCAAATGTTTCTCTATAGAATGATGATGTCAGTAATGACACATATACAACTCTTGAACTCAAGACCAGATCATCTGACCTGTACGACACACTCAGAGTAAGTGTTATTCATGAAGAACACAAACACAGTTGTTTTAATTCTTGATCATTCATCTTTATTTGTCTTATAATGTTTGTGCAGCCCAACCAGAAGAGGATGAAGTAAGAAGAAACTAATCCTCTGATCTCTGATGATTGACAGCAGTCAATGAGTCAAAAGAGTTTGTCTTTAAAGTTGAATAATCACGATGTACTAACAGATATTATTAAAAGTAAAGTGTAAAAAACTGAGTTGATGTTTAAAAATACATGATGTGATGTTGTGGATACAAAGTCATTATTGTTTAATATTAAACACTGAAAATGAACCATTTTACAAGCTCAGATTTAAATTAAAAATACATCAAACTTAAGCAATTGGCATTCTGTCAATGATATTACAAATGCTTTGTTTGTTATCAAATATCAGATGTTTACAAAAGAGTTGCATGAAAACAGAAAAGCACATTAAAATAAAGAACACACGTCATAACAAACATTGGATACAAATTTATAATCAGTAACATTACACATGTTTAAATTGCTCTCGCTTCACACTATTAACAGAATTTAAATTGCTACAAAATAACAAACAAAAAAATCTAACTAACAGGTCGCTTCAGTCATGTGACCATACAGTATTTGTTCAGTCATGTGACCATACAGAATTTGTTCAGTCATGTGACCATGCAGTATTTGTTTATGTAAAAACGGGGAGTGTACTCTCAGTCAGTCTTTCTCTTTTATTTGTCATTCATCCAAAAAAGAAAAGATCGAGATCACTGCACACAAGAAGCAGAAACAACATTTGAACAGACATGGCAATTGCAGGTTAGTTAAAGTAAATGAATTTCTTTCTGGACATTCTGACAAGGTGTGATCAACTAACAAGAAAGATAAAGATTTTAGCCAAACCTGGAAATGTTATTAGCAAAAAAATACTTGAGTTAATATATTAAAGGAACAGTTCATAAATGTTGAGACTTTTTCAATCATATAGGGACAAATCTTGTACCTTCTTGAATCAAAATTGGGTCTAAGATTCTACCACTGACGTACCAGTGTATTTATATAGATTAGTGAATCATCTAGACGTTTAGTGTTTTAGGTCAAGACACTTTTGTTAACTTGTTTTAGGTCGAGATAATAAAAAAAAGAGTTATCTCTTTTTGGAAATATCATATACATATAATAAACCTACAGACATTTTTTAGCAAAGAAAAGTGTATATCTATATATCATTATGTCAAAAGATTTTGCTTTTTTTATATTAGGAGATCTGAGGATTGTTTTGCTTGGGAAAACTTCACAAGGAAAGAGTGCAACAGGAAACACTATACTGGGTAGAGAAGGGTTTGATGAGGATCTTTGTCCAGATTCAGTTACTCAACACTGTGAAAGAAAAGAAACACCACAAGGCAGAAGACGTATCTCAATAGTTGACACACCAGGACTCCAGGATACAGTGAAGGAAACAGACCTGAAGGGTGAGATTGAAAAGTGCATAAAGATGTCTGGTCCGGGTCCTCATGTGTTTCTGCTGGTTATCAGACTGGATGAGAAATTTACTGAAGAGAGCAAGAACACAGTAAAGTGGATTCAGCAGAACTTTGGAAAAGATGCTGTTAAATACACCTTCATTCTGTTCACTCATGTTGATTTACTGAATGGTAAACCACTTGAGAAAGTTATAGAAGACATTCGAGATCTTCGTGATTTAGTTATCAGCTGTGGTGGTAGATATCATGCAATGAATAATGACAACAGATCGGATCGAGCTCAGGTGATCCAGCTGCTCAAGAAAATTGATAAAATGGTGAATAATAATGGAGGGAACTGCTACACCTATGATATGTATAAACAAGCTCAGGAAGGGTCTTTCAAACAACCCCAGGAAGGGTCTTTCAATAACCTGTCTACTGCTGGAGTAATTTATGGAATAGGAGTAATTTGTGGAATTGGAGTAATACTTGCAATGAAAGGATCTTAAACATCTCCAGAGTAATTATCCATGAAAGAAAACACAACACAGCAGGTTTATAAAATATATGTAAAAGGTTTAGAAGGTTTGAGTTTTGTTGTATTTATACATCCATTCTGGAACTTCTGGTTTTCATTTAATAGACATGTTTTGAAACTTAACATTGGAGTCTTTAACAAATGCATGCTTAAATAAACGGTTTTAAACCACCATGTCTGTTCATATTTTGTCAGAGCATTAAAATATGACTAAATATTAGTGTCGATCGGGGTGGGCAATCCTGGTCCTGGAGGCCTCTGCAGAGTTTAGCTCCAACACAACTGCCTTGAAGTTTATAGTAATCGTGATCAGTGTTTCCCAATCATGGTCCTCCTCAGAATGTTTAAGATGTGTCTGTCATTAGAACTTCTCAGGTAAAGATTACTTTTATATTTGATTGTAAACATCCACCATCAAAAATCACCATTACTGTGATCAGCCCGGAGCACTCCCCCTTTTACCAGGAAGGGAGCCCTGAGCGTCCATCTCCCTGGCTGCCAGAGGCAGGGGTGGAAAAAGGAAAAGAGTCGGGGTGGTGGCGGGATTGTGAAAATCAGACGAGAGGATTGAGGTGAGGAGCTTCTCTATATTTATACGTGTTCTGCTGACGCTGGTTGGATAATTGGTCTGATTGGCTATTATGTGCTCGGTGTGCAGTATTTACCAGGGCTTCTCCCGAACTTTGTTTATTAAACATCATTTAGTATTACAAACCCATTTAAATGTCCATAATCAGTTTCTTCTATTCAGTTTATTGCCAATAAGATGATGAATTTCAACAACAAATTCAATTTTACTCAATTTTATTTATATATTTCATGATTTATGTTTTCATAATGTGCATTGTTCCAAAGCAGCTTTACAGGTGAAATAAGAAAAAACCTTTACAGAAAGGTAAAACATACAGCTCAGTGCTGGTGTTTATAGAACAGACAAATTCATTCTAGTAAATAATATCTAATAAATGCAGTCTCCTGGTGAGCAAGATAACACAACCATGTGCCGAGGAAACCAAACTCAAATGATAAACAAATGTAGAAAATAAAGGTCAGGAGAAAGCGGTCACAGCCGGGAGGACCAGATCTCCTCTAAAAGTCAGTGAGTGCAGCTGTGACACGTCATTCAAAGTTACTGAGGAAATGTTTATGAAGAACAGGGAGAGATTATTAGTTTTGATTTCCAAAGTTTGATTGTTGAAACTTTTTAGGTATAATTTGGTTTTATTTTGTGATTGATATCAGACAAAAGAGGAATAAGCAGGAAAAATAGTAATGGCATTATGTAACAGCTATAACTTTAAACTTCTGTCATGTGATGTAAGTTTGCATTAAATACTAAGTATTGTGAATTTAGCGTTAATGTGACAAGAAGTCCGTCTTTGCTCTTATTTGCTCTTCAGATGTGATCGATCTTATATGATCATATAAACTTGTTTTCATAACATCTGAGACGCCCTGATCTCACACCATACACACATATTTACCTGAACATCAACTTGAAATAAAGGTTTGTGTATTTAATGATGACAAGAATAAACATTCTGTGATTTAATGTGAAGTGAATCTTGTTTCACAGGTTCAACTATACAGTGATTCTACAAAAGACACTTACAATTGATCAGCTGATGATCTTTGTCTCCATTTCCATTCAGACACACTTTCACTTTTTTCTTTAAAAGCTCATTTTCATTTCTATGATCTAAGAAAGTTTGATCCTCTTGGGTGTAGTTCTGGAACGTAATGAAAACATTATTGTCACACATATGAACAGAAACAGAGAATAAATGACTTTTCTCAACAGCAGATGATACACCTCTCATTCATTTCTGAATCCTGTTGTGCTTCTTCTTCTTCAGTCTGAAGTCCAAACATGTTTTTGCACCACAGCTCAAAAAACTTCTGAGTCTCCTCAAGAATTTGCTCATCTGATCCACTATAATTCAGTGTTTTCATCACATTGCTGTTCTGTGAACGCTTGTTTTCAGATGTAAACTCTTCATGTTAAAAACTTTGGACTCAGAACTCTATGTAACAGTTGGCGTACAACAGCTTTGACAAATTCTAATGAAGTTAAGTAAAAAAAAGCATACCAAACATATTTTCTCTTCAGTCAAATGTATTTTTATTTGAACACTTTATTATTCAAATCATTTAGCTCAGTTCTCCTAAAAATAAGTCATTCCAGCTAGTTTTTTTCACATTTTTATACATTTTAAATCATATACACTGGTTACTCAAAACTAACAAGAAAAAAAGCCTTTTCATTTTATTACACATTATTCAATGTCATTTGTGTTAAAAACATTCCCATCAGAGACCTTGATGTTAAAAAGCTTAAAAGCAAAACTTCAGATTTACAAGGACATTAGTGTGTGGATGTCAAGTGGACATCAGTCTTTGCATTTTTCACCGTTTTTTATGTCAATTGGACTGAAAAAAGAAAAATAATCTTGAATTGAGTGACTAAGAAAAAGGTAAAACTTAATTCAAGATTATTTTTCAGATTTATTTGCTTGTTTTAAGCACAAATTCACTGAAATTTCATATTTGTTGAGTAAAGTCTTATTTTCTATGGTCAGTTTGCTCATCAAGGAAATACTTCTTGATTCAAACAGTTTTAGAAATTTTTACTGGAAAACAAGAATGTAATAAATTATTTTTTTTTCAGTGTGGAAGTCAAGGTGCTGTGTTGTGTCTCATGTGTGACGTGTGTTCTGATTTAAATATAAACCAACATTCAAAACAATGCAAACTGACTCCGTCCTTAAAATAAGCAGATGAGCCATTACACTACACTATACATGCGACACTATACATGTTACACTATACATGAGACACTATACATGTGACACTATACATGTGACACTATACATGTGACACTATACATGCGACACTATACATGAGACACTATACATGTGACACTATACATGCGACACTATACATGAGACACTATACATGCGACACTATACATGAGACACTATACATGTGACACTATACATGCGACACTATACATGAGACACTATACATGAGACACTATACATGCGACACTATACACGCGACACTATACATGTGACACTATACATGTGACACTATACATGAGACACTATACATGAGACACTATACATGTGACACTATACATGTGACACTATACATGAGACACTATACATGAGACACTATACATAGTGTTTGTGTGCAATCCCTGGGATCAAACCCATGACCTTGGTGTTGCTAACGCCACACTCTTGACAGAACTTGACTGGTCTGCATAAATCCAAGTCCTAAACCCAGCCGAACACCTTTGGTGTGAATTTCAATGCAGACTTTGAGTCAAAAACTCATCACTTCACATCAATGACTTGTACACAGCGGTACAGTCACTTTAAAACATTTTAAAAGTCATTTTCTTATTCCTCTCCTCCATTTCTGTAAATGCATTTGTGTTTTATTATTTGCTTTGCTACACTTTACACTAAGATACAAACGTCCATCATGGTCCATTTATATTGTGTGATAACAGTTTCATAAAAGCATCAAGAGACTCAAGGCCAGTGTTTTACCGTGAATAAGTCACATCTGAAACCCCCTAAATGTGATCAGATGATGTTTCTGCTTCAGATGTTATTGATCTTATATGATCACAGAATCATGTATTCATGTAAATGTTGAAGATGTTCACGTGTTCACATGTTTACCGATGTTGAATTCTGATCATGTCAATTTAAACAAAGTAGGAACACAGTGATCTCACACCCTACTGAAATATTCACCTGATATCAGATTAAAAGAGTGTTTGTATAACGATGAGAAGAAGAACAATGAGGAACATTCTGTGGTTTCATGTGATGTTAATCCAGTTTCACAGGTTCTTCTGTTTAATGACAGAACATCAGATTCTACTAAAGACAAATATTATACAATAGATATTGAAAACATGTTCTTTGTTAATGTTGAAGACGTGTCCACGTTTTTATCAATGTTGAATTCTGATCATGATGTGCTTCACATGATTCCTGCGTACACTGTAAAAAATCCAACTTACAAAAAGTTGTAGAAACTATTATCTTTTAGTTAACTGAACAATAAAACTATAAAAAGTTGACTTAACAAGTGGAAATAAGTTGTTTCAAAGATTGTCTGACCAACTCAAATTGACATGTTGACTGTACTAAGATATCTAAGTGATGCTCCAAAGCGCTTCAATAAGTTTGACCAATTTGCTGTAATCTCATAAACAATTCTAGTGTTTGAAAGTTCCCAGCATGCATTGCACAATTTATTTGCAGTTATTTAAACAATTGCTATTTTAGTGTTTGCTGACTATATATTTTTGTTTTTGTTGTCATTGAAACTTGCCTTTAGTATTTAGAGTTCCCTTTTAACTTTATGATCTTAAATGATGTTTGATGATTGTTACCATGATTGATTGATTATTTGTTGCATGCTAATATTTAGTTGGTTCAACAACTATTTTTCATTTGACAGACATGTGACATTGCTCAGTTTATTGAGTTTGGTGAAGTACTTGTCCAAATGTTGAGTAAACTCAAAAAAGCTGTGCAGCAAGTTCCCTTGAAATTTTAAGTTAAGTCTACTTTTTATTTTTTATAGTGTATAAGAGTAAACTTAAACAAAGTAGGGCAGAAATCACTTAAACAAACAGAACAGGAGTTCAATATTACATTTTTTCTCAATTGTTTACACACATTTTCTGAAAGCATGCCTCATACTCTCAGAACTCTACAAACAAATCAAAAAACACAAACACATTGAGCAAAACCCCTCAATTCTCCTGCAAAATGAAACTTCACAATCAAACAATGTTCTTTCTTCTCAAAATGGTATTTTGTTTTCAAATGACACACACAAACCATCATATGAATAAACATTTATAAGAACCAGTTGAACACTGATGTGCTCTTTATAAAACACTATGATGAATGGAAAACACTACAGTGGTGTACATACAAAACAACAGAAGAATTGACTGTATACAGTTACAGTAAAAAACTATGATGCATCTTCTCTTGGGTTTGGGTCTGACCACAGCACCTCATCCACATCGCAAGCAATGTTTTTCAGTCCAGTCATGAAAAGCATCAGCTGTTATATCTCCACATGCGTCTTCATAGCTTGGAGAAGGGGTTTAGGCGTTTGTGACAGGTGTTTACACACGTGATGAGTCAGTGTGGATATTTGAATGGCAGTGTGTTCCTTGTGAAAACAAGAGATTTTTCTGTCTGAAAATTGTGCCAAATGCAGAGAATTGTGTGTAGTGTTTTGAAAAAAGTGTGTTTTAGATCTGCAATGTGAGTGTAAAGCAGGAATTGTGCTTGTAGTTTAGCAGAAGTGGTTCAGGGGGTTGGTGAATGAGTTACATGTTGTGGTCATTGTGTCTCAAGGACCAATATTTGTCAGAAAAGAAAAGAGAAAAGAAAAATCTCATAGTTTTTACAGAAACATTGTGTCCCCTTTAAAAATTGCTCATGAGAAATGTTATGTTTATTGTCCCCCCCACTGTTAGATTAAATGTACACCCATGTTTATTTCCGACATCTGACGCAATCTTAGTTCTGTGTCAGCCACCAAATGGAGGGTTGGAGTGAGCCATTGGTTGCAATTGGCCGCAAAAATCTCCTTAGAAGTAAAAATAAGAGTTCAGAGAAGTTCAGACAAGAGCAGATGAGGTGAAATAGTGACTGTAAAGAAACTGAAGTTACTGTGTCAACAAATCATTGAATCAGCATGTCTTTGTTGTAGTAGCTCATTAGTGACTGTCGCTAGGTCATTGTACCAGCTGGTGCTTTTGCTATGGAGTAGATCGTTGAGTCAACTGGTGTTTCTGAAGTTGAGTAGATCGTTGAGGCAACTGGTCCCTTTACTGTGGAATAGGGCTGCAGCTCTCCGATTTCCTGATATTCATGGTCATAGTAGTTAAAATCCTGCAGGAGATTGTGTGTCAGATTAAGACCCATCCGAATGAAAACACTAGTGAAGTTAGTCTACAAATTTGCTTGACCATATTGCCCTGCAAGACTTTTGAAGTCAATACATTTAGTCAGCGAGATCATGAAGGTTGACCAGAATAACCAGCACTTATTAGCAATGAATGAGCACCAGTAGTGACATTAAATCTGGTGTTTTAAGGAGGACAACAGTAGATCTGGACACTTTGAATAAACGTACCTCTGCATTGCTCACTGGTTGGAAAATCACAGCTGTCAAAACTGTACAAAATAGAGACAATAGTAGCTTAATTTAAACCACCACATGAGGAAAGTGTGTTTGGTCTCTAAAAAATGTGTTTCTTCATCTGACCTTGATCTGAAGGTCCTGACTCAGAAACTCTTGGGGATTTCTTCCCTTTCTTCTTCTTACACAACACTGTCAGTGCCACAAGCAAACCAATCAGCACAAGTGTTAACCCAACACTGACGTAGACCACAGTCGCTAGATGAAAAATGCCAAGTATATCTAAAATAGAAAGCTCACATAATAAACATTCTGTCATTGACTGTAAGATGTATAGACTTATGGAGATATGTCAGGAGATAAATTAAACCACAATAAGACAGAAGCAATGGAAGTTGGGGTAAACTATAAGTGCACCCACTATTCATTTTGGAAATATGTCAGAATACTGAAGACAATCACCACTTCTGCTTCACAGGGACTTCAGCATTACATCCATGACTCAATGTTTTATAATTGTTTAATATTGTTGTCTATCATTGTGAAGTTAAGTTCTTAAAATATTCTTTATCAGACATCTATACAATGACATTATTTTCTTATTGGATCAGGCTGTAATGATGTACTTACATTGTAGACTCACTTTGCTGCAGTAAGTTATATAGGGAGTGTTTAAACAACAAGTACATTAAATATAATTTTGACTCAAACATCAAGAATCAGTGTATGAATCTTAACAGTGGTGACCAACAAATGAACAGCTTAATGTCGCAATGAATGCTGGGAGTCATGGATGAGTTTTGTATTTTGATGGTACACAGAATGCATTGCGTTTATATTAAGACATTTTTGTTGTTGTTGTCACCATTGATGAGACAAACTGTTTCATTCTTCATGTCTGCTAGTCCACCTAAAATTACAACGTTTGGATGATCAAAACTTTTAAAATGTTCATGCAGTTCTAACAGTACCATAAAGAGAGTTTACAATAAACAAATGTACGAGGAAAGAATATATGTCTTTAAAGGATAGTATTTGTTATAGAATTGAAATGTTTATGTCTTTAAATGAGAGGCATAAAAGTAACAAATATCTTACCAGATTTAACAAGCAGCAAAATCTCTGAATATTCACCAAATAATGGATATAAAGAGCTCACTCCACACCAGTATTTGCCCTCATCATCTGTTCTCAGATCAGTGATCGTGACAGTGAAAACTCTTTCAGTCGTGTCATCAATCAGAGAAAATCTCTCGTCTGTAGCTGGAGATCCTGATTCAACAACGATGTTCCTAAAGCCAATGATACACTCTCCTTTACACAAAAACTTCTTATTTGTTTCATATCCAGATTCATAAGGACACCTGAAGTGAACAGTCTCTCCTCTGTGTCCTGTCACTGAAACCGGAGCTCCTACAACAGCTGAACACAAAACTTCATAGAATCATGATCTTTATGATAAATACCTTACAAAACATGACATAAGAAATATCAACATGAGATCATGAAATAACACAGTGTGAGGTGTGTAAACCAAGGTAAATATGAAGTGTTCAGTACATGTGACGTCAAGAGTGTAGGATTGGGAATCAAAATCAGATTCCACTAAACGGATCCAGAGCGCACGGTCACACATGTTCACGTGATCTGTCAAGACCTGAGTCACCTGACCTGACAGCCATCTGTGATGACCTTTCGCTGGAATACCAAACGTCAGTTCACAGGATGGGCTGTGGAGGGCGCTCTAAAGTGTGGCTTTAATTTGTGAAAACACACAAAGCTACGTGTATTTATTGTGACAAAATATTATTTTGCAAGACGGATGTCACCAGCAAATATGGCAAAGCATCTGCGGTTGGCTCATCGTACTGAATTACAGGAATACACCCTGTTTGATGCATCGTGCATCCCGAGTGCCCACAATGACGACACAATGCCCACAATGATGTTCTTCATACACGCAACATCAATGATACATCTTTTTTTGCACAATAAAAACATTGGAGCCATTTTACGGAAATTCTGTATTTCCGTTGTTAAATCATTTTACATATATTTTGTAATACTGGTAGGAAAATTTAGGTGAAAAATAGGTTTAGATTATTTTAAGTTTTGCCCTGCGGTAGGAAAACCTGACTGGGTAGGACAACTCGACAGAACACCGGCACATGATGCTACATTCTCCCTCGCTTCTGTAAGTAATGGCACAAAATATATAAAAAACATTTTTGATTACTTTTTCAACCGCTTTAGAATCGAAACTAATAATCGTTAGGAATCAGAATCGATGAGCGGAATGGAATTTGGGATCTGAATGGATCAATTTGAAAGGATATCCAACCCTATCAGAACTCACCTGTAATGATGCTGGAGAACAGGAACAGAGAGTTCTTCATGATGAATCTACAGCTTCAATAAAACATCAGATGCTGTGACAAACATCTCTGTCTCTCTCTCTCTCTTACATATTGAGTGCAGACATTTCCTTCCTCTTTTTTGTCCAACCACATCCAGCTACATGCACACATCTGATTCTATCTTCATAGAGCTTCACTTTGATTAACAGCATCATCTGTGCATGCATTTATTGATCAGATAAACAGTCCTGAAACTCATCTGATATATCGCATTAAAGACGGGATAACGGCTCATGTTGACAGAGGGAAGCAGGCAAACGGGTATTAGAAAGATCATCATCATCATTATTGTGTGTGTGGTTGTGATTCTGATCTTCACTGGACTGCTGTTATACATTCTGCTTTACTGCAGGAGATGTACGAGGTGATAATAAAAAACGTCCCGGTTACGTATGTAACCTCTGTTCCCTGATGGAGGGAACAAGACGTTGTGTCGAAGCCGACAGATGGGGGTTCGCCCTTGAGAACCAATCGTCTCTGACTATTTTGAAAAGGCCAATGAAATTGGCGAATGAAATTTGCATGCCGGGCTCCGCCCCCGGATATCCGGGTATAAAAGGGGAGCCGGCGTGCTCATTCATTCACCTTTGTGCTGAGGAGCCTGAGAGCATCTCGTGACTGCTGCAGCGGACGGCTATTGTCGTGGCAAGAAGGACACAACGTCTTGTTCCCTCCATCAGGGAACAGAGGTTACATACGTAACCGGGACGTTCCCTTTCTGTCGGTCTCTCGACGTTGTGTCGAAGCCGACAGATGGGGTTCCTATGGAAAACGCCACGGCACTAGCCGCGTCACAATCTCTAGCGAAGCGACGTTGACCGGCCTGGGCGAGCCACACGTGAGCGCTATCGCGAAATTTGTAACCTTCCAGTGGGCAGGCAGGGGCTCCCAGAGCTTTTGGCAAAGATGAGTAGCCCCTGCCCTCTGCCAACTCAGACGGCCCCATTGGCGAGGGCCATCCAGTCGTAGGGCTACTGGGTAAGCGCTGTTCCTTCAATGAGGACGTGCGCTACGGAGACCACTTCCCACCCTAGGGGGGAATACAGTGGAGACACCAACATGGTCTCACCAAATAGGGGAGAACTCATGGGAGGTATGTGCGGAATGCCGCAAGGTGGATGTCCACCTGGGGAGGTCATGGGTTGCCACGCGGGGAACCATCTCATGACGACATCTCAGACGGAACCACCCTAGTGGGGGGTTACTACGTGTGGGGCACTAGGTCCGGTTAGAGCTATATGTAATAACTCAGCTTGATACCCGGCCATAGGCGGCAGGGCTGCTCCGCCGAGCCCGCCGCCCTGAGTGCTATTGATGGATGGACGGACTGCCTATTCTTCACCCTTGGGGAAAGAAGGGAGGCAGCCCATAGCGCACTGGTCCACCTCAGAAGGGGAATGGCGCTATGGGCAGGCGTACGCCCCACGACTGCTGGTCTCACCTGCTGGCAAGACTCGAGCTGCCGACTCCCCACGGAGGTTGTAAGCCTCTGCGAGGTATAGCGTAGCCCAACCCGCAGCTCTACAGATGTCTGCCAGAGAGGCGCACTAAGCCGATGCCCACGAGGAGGTCACACCCCGAGCGGAGTGTACCGTCACTCAAATGGGCACGGGCTAGGATCGGCACGCCGTAGTGACGGCGTGTGCGAGCCAGCGCTACAACTCTCCTCGGATACAGCACTCCCGTTGCTGACCTCCATAACAGACAAGAGCTGCTCAGGGCCTTGAAGCCCTCAGTGTGGTTCGAGTAGAGGCGCAATGCGCTTACTGGACACCCCACGTACAGGTTGGGTCTTTCTCCCGGTGTGGGAGCGCCTGCAAGTTCACCACCTAGTCCCAAAGGGGGGCGGCGGAACTTTGGGCACGTAAGTCGGCCGGGGTCTCAGGATCACGTGAGAGTCACCGGGCCTGAAATTTGGCAATCGGTGGACACGGAATGCTTGCAGGTGCCTCACCCTCTGGATGGACTCGAGCCCCAGCAGGAGAGCCAACCCCCCTCGCAGAACGAGGAAGGGGCTCTCGGCAGGGCCCGAAAAAAGGGGACCCAAAGGTCCACCTTAAGGTCCCAAGAGGGTACGGGGCGCGGACGAGGCCTTAGCCCCTCGCGCCCTAGAGGAACCTAATAATCAGGTCATGCCGCCCCAGAGGCTCACCAGCAACTGGTACGTGATAACCGCGACAGCGGGTACCCACGTTCCAATGTGGAAGGGGAGATTACTCCCCAGCCTCTCCTGCAATAGGACAGCACGTTCCTGAGCGAGCAACTCCGCGGGTCTTCTCCTCGAGAAGAGCACCAGGACGAGAAGGGGCGCCACTTAAAGGCATCCAGCCTTGTGGGCATGGCCCTTGCCTGAGTGACAGTCTCCACCACTGAGGGGGGTAGGTCATCCAGGAACTCCTCGTCCCATCCAGGAGCCAGACCCAGAGGTCCGGCTCGAACGCCACAACGTGTCCATCCCCTGCGAGTAGGCCCTTCGCCAGGGGATTTGGCCAGGGGGAGTTGTCGTCAGGAGTATTAGCTCCGAGGACCAAGTGTAGTTGGGCCCGTAAGGCGCAACTAGCAGCACTTGATACTCCCTTCCCAGACCTTGCACAGGACCTGCGCAATGAAGCTCACTGGGGCGAAGCGTAGTTCCGCTTGTCCCGCGGCCAGCTGCGCGCTAGGGCCTCCGTGTCGAGGGGGGAGCCTCGACCAGGGAGTGCCCAGCGGCACTGGGGGGTGTTCAGGGAGGCAACAGGTCCACCTGTGCCCGCCCAAACCACACCCAAGCCGGCCGCAGTGGTGGAGTCGTCACTTCGCACGAGGTGTCAACTGACGAGAGAGCGCCTGGCTGTCTGGTTCAGGACACCCGGTGGCGTGTGACCTGCAGGGGCCTTGCCACCTGCTGTCTCCACCAGGGGTGGAGTCGTCACTTCCCACGAGGCGTCAACTGACGAGAGAGCGCTTGGCTGTCTGGTTCAGGACATCCGGTGGTCATGTGACCTGCAGGGGCTTTGCCACCTGCTGTCTCCACTGGAGGCTGCGCGCTAGGGCCTCCGTGTCGAGGGGGTCCTCGTCCAAGGAATGCCCAGCGGTACTGGGTGGTGTTCAGGGAGGCGACAGGTCCCCCTGTGCCCGCCCAAACCACACCCAGGCCAGCCCGCAGGGGTGGAGTCATCACTTCCGACGGGGTGTCAACTGACGAGAGAGCGCTTGGCTGTCTGGTTCAGGACGCCCGGTGGGCATGTGACCTGCAGGGGCTTTGCCACCTGCTGTCTCCACGGGAGGAGGCGTTTTGGGCGAGTTGCGATGACTGCAGCGAGCGAGTGCCACCCTGAGGTTTAGTACGCTACGCCGGTCGTGCTGTCCGGGCCAGTATGCTGGCTCTGCACGAGAGGCCGGAGCCTCATCAGTGCAAGCAGGACAGCTAGCAACTTGAAGGCAGTGATCTGCCAACGCAGGCGGGGGCCCGTCCAGCGACCCGACACTGCGCGCCCATTGCACACCGCACCCGCACCCCGTAGGGAGGCGTCTGTCGTTCCACGACCGGCCTCAAGACCTGCTCGGGGTTAGGATGCGATGGCAGCAGGTGTAATGACGATACGCCTACTGCCGGTGCGCCACGCTCTCCAGGGAACTCATCTCTGTAGTCAGTGCTGTCGCGGTCCCATGTGCGTCAACCCGAGGGGGACAGGCCACCCCCGAGGACACCATGCCCAGGAGCCTCTGAAACTGATTTCAGGGGACCGCTGGCTGCTGCCTGAAAGTTCAAGCAGCTCAGCACTGACTGTGCGTGCTCGTGAGCGAGCACGCCGTCATGGAGACAGTGTTGAGTTCTCTACCAGGAAAAGGGGGAGCTCCGCGCCAGGGAGAGCTGCTCTCTTTTTCCCGGCTGACCCGTTTACTGACATGCCAGCCCCTCGACAGTGCCGAGGGAACTGTACATGAGAGTATGCGGTCAGTTGTCATGAACCACTCCTGGCGTCTGACAGACACCAGGACGCGCTTCTGCGCCTCCCGAACGGCACCCTTGCAAGGTGCTGCTCAAGGTATGCAGCGACCCCTGGTTTTGGGGATGATGAAGTGCGGCTGTCGAAGCCACTGGACATCTCGGCCGAGGGGACGGTTCGATCGCCTTCGCCAGAGGGGTGGCAGCCCCGGCCTGGAGCACAGGAACATCCCTGCCTCTGCTGAGGTAAGAGGATGCCTGAAGTCCGGCGGAGGTCTGGCGAGCTGGATCGAATGCCGAGACGGACCACACTCCCAGCCACCGTGATGGTTTGAAATGCTAACCAAGCACCCAGAGACCTCACAGGGGGGGCTGCGATCTACTTCATCAACCCGCGGGGGTTGGTTCAATGACTAGCAGTGCTGTTCTCCCCGGGGGGAACGGCTCCGCTAAATCACCTGCCAGGCGATGGCGCAGCTCGACGCACCGTCGAAGCGAGAGTGCTGAGGGCTGCTTTATACTCGTCATTGCGTGCCGCCACGACGCAACGTCGAGTTGCCGAACACCATCTTTCAGAGGGTGAGAGCGGCTGCAAGTGGGACCCAGAGAGAGACCTCTCCTTGTGAGAAGGCGGGCACTAGGCCCCCGAAGGGGCCCAGAAGGTGTTTGGGACGCGGCAGGGACCGCCCCAGTCCGACCATCCAGCAACCCAGGCTGGGTCGGGCCCGATGGTTCAATCTCTCTAGGTGGTCCTTCTCTTGACGTCCTCCTCCGGGGGGCCACCTGCGGGGGCACCAGAACCGGAGTCGACGCTGGAGAAGGCCAGGGCTGCTGGGGGCAGACCACGTGCGAGACCTCGACGGCCGAAAGGCGGCCGGGTCACAGCAGGCCGGTCTGTTTCTACACTGTCAAAAGGCTGCTGGAGCAGTCCTTGACAGCGCCACCAATCAGCCGACCTTGCGAGAGGGGAGTCGGGAAAGTGGCCTTTCTCGACATCGCCCCCCTGCGCAAGATTGGGTCCGAGGCATCTTTCCGGGCCACTGATGTGGACATCGTCCGACCCAGCCTGCGCTGCCACCGCGGTCCCCGGAGGGCCAGTCGGCGGCGGCACTACTTGGGTCGGTCTTACCCCGTGGGGCTCTCTTTAGCGCCCTGGCCTGCAGGAAGGCCATGCGTAAGAGTGGAGGCAGCTTGGTCCACGGCACTGCCAGCCTCAACACCAGAGATGTTGAGACCTTACATGCCCTGGACGGTGAGTCTAGGTCAAGCCCCCCAGGTGGCCGCCGTCTGCGGATACCCGCGACTGCATGCTCCACCCAGGGTGCATTGACATAGTCCCTAGCTGCCTCCCCGCCCCGAGGGAAGAGAGGGCGATAGAGTCAGCTAGACGGAAGCACGCCGAAAGGGACGCTCCAGGTCTTACTGAACTCCTTATGCAGCTCGGTAAAACTTGGCACTTGAGCCGGGCCCAATGTGCGAGTACCCAGCCGCGAGCACCAGGGCTGCACCGCAACCCGACGCTCACGGCGGTCCGAGCGAGCATGGCTGACATCTTGACGTCTGCTCTCACCTGTGCTCGACCTCCCGAGGGAGGGAGCTTCAGGGAATCGCCAGAGTCTGATGCCAGCAGGTCGCGCTCCGATGTTGCAAGAGACACCTCATCTCCACGGCTCGTGTCCGAGCGCGTGGCTGAGGAATAAGATGGCTTAGGACCATCCTTGGGGACCTGCTAAACAAGCGAGACGGGGCGCGAGCGGTCCGCGAGCCGACCGGCTGACGGATTAACGCTCACGATAATCCCCACATCACCCTCGCTGCTCGCCGCCGCTGACGGCAGGGCCGTAGCCGCTGCGGTCACAGAACGGGAAGCAAACGAGGTGGTGGCTTGCTCTTGACAGAACGTAGCCAACGTGACGCAACGTCTGAATAGCCGTCCGCCCGCAGTGACGCAACGTCTGACTAGCCATCCGCGCGCAGTGACGCAACGTCTGAATAGCCATCCGCGCGCCGTGCGGGCAGGACGAATCCACGAGGCTGCCACAGTGATCGGACCCCCGAACACTTGCGGCAACCACCGTGTCCGTCCCCGTCCTCGATGAGTGTACTGCACCCAAGAGATCAGCGGGCAATGCCACGCTGAGGAAATTGCTCTTTTAGAAAAATACCTCGGGAACTGCCAGGACGCCCAGGGGAATCTCCGCTGCCCGCGTCGTAGAAATCGGCAATTCGAAGAATGTCATCAGATGCGAAGGCTCCGAAGAACGAAAAGGGGAATGAATGAGCACGCCGGCTCCCCTTTTATACCCGGATATCCGGGGGCGGAGCCCGGCATGCAAATTTCATTCGCCAATTTCATTGGCCTTTTCAAAATAGTCAGAGACGATTGGTTCTCAAGGGCGAACCCCCATCTGTCGGCTTCGACACAACGTCGAGAGACCGACAGAAAGGGAACAGTTGTTATTAAGTAGGAAGAGGGTTTGTTGGTGATAGAAAACATTTTGTTGCCCTCTGCTGGCAAAAACAGGTGATGCAATGACACAGAGTCACAGTGATATGTTCACATCTTGATGGCAATGTTAATTGTATTGTTTTGCGTTTTAAACAGATGCTGATTCAGACTGTAAAATGTCTCGCTCAGGACCAGCAATCTATGAATCAGAGATTGGATGATTGTTGACATGAATGACCTCTAAAGAATGATATATCACTTTTGCTCCCTGAATTATTTGTATGTTGCTGGTTATTATACATCTCAAATACCCACAATCCCCTCTGATGCTTCTGATTCTGGTTATGTAACTGTTAAATTACCCACAATCCCCTGTGATGCTCTTTACACTGTTGCACTTATTGTATTTTTCTCTGTTGTTCTTATATAACTAATCTACTGCTCTGTAACCTATAAACTGCATTAACTCGTATACTCCACCGTAACTTTAATAACAGCATTAACTCATCCACTGCACTGTAACTTCAACAACTGCATTAACTCTTCTATTGCACTGCAACTTTAATAGCCAATGTCAATAATTTATGCACACTTAAGTCACTTGCACTATTTTAGTCTAAATTATTATCTGTTCACAGCCACCTGTACATTAATGTTCATAGTATATAGCCATCTGTCATATTTTCATAGAACATTCCTACTGCAAAATATTTTTATAGTCCATGCCCACTGTATTATATTCTCACTATTGTATTCTGTATTTATTCTAACTGTATATCCTGCACTTGCTAACTGCACTTCTGGTTAGACGTAAAACTACATTTAGTTACACTGTACTTGTATATGTGTAATGACAATAAAGTTGAATCTAATCTAATCTATATACAGAGGAAGTGGGCGTGTTTTCTGTCAAGAGTTCTGATGGGAGAATAAACGCGAGGACAGGAAACTGCTTGTGGTTTGTAAAAAGTTCACACTTGATTTTCACACACAACAGCCCTTGAGATCCCACACACATTAGCGTTTGATCTTCCCACGAGAATCAAACAGCAAGCGGTTTCTTTTATTGTACGCTGATGAAGTATGCCAACAAGTATATCTGACCAAGACCTCACAGCAACACAGACATGAATCTCTCTCTGGCACTTTCCGTGTTTCTGATGTTGGGTAAATACATCTTTCTTCTTTCTTTCAGTGGAATTTCACGCAGTGCATTATGATGTATCTATTAAAGCAAACACCAGTGTGATTGTGTTGTTGTTGTATTTGTGAAGTTGTAGTGGACGATACGCTGTGTGCGGACATTTCCGTGACTGGAAATATAGGAGCTGAAGTTCATGTCAAGTGTTTGTATTCTCAAGGATATGAAGATTGTAGCAAGTATTTCTACAAAGGCATTTACAAAGATAGTGTCACTATACTGTCCAGCGAAGAGATGGTAGTCAATGGCAGATTCTCAATGCTCGACAGTAAGAAGACCAGAACAGTCACAGTCACCATCAGAAACTTGACCATTACAGATGCTGGATCATACGGTTGTGATGCTCAGTGTTGGATTAGTCGAGACTATACAAATGTTCTTCTCAAGGTGAATAGTGGTGCGTGATGCTTCATTTTATTCAACAATGTGGTTCATCAACTACTTGCACAGTAAAAGTTTCTCATCTGTCTCTTCATCATCTCATATTTCTGTTAATCAGCTCCAGTGACCTTCAAACCTGCTTATCGATTCACATCTACCCCCAAAAGACAAACCCCATCACCATCTATAGACACCACCACTGACAAAACATCCACAGGTACCACAACACACCATTTCTACATGTTAATGTGAAGGAACTGTGTTGTTCATATTTGAAGACAGAATTCGAAATGATAACTTTGAATAGTTGGTATACAACTCATGTTTTTCCACTTGTATTCCTCCAGTGTCTGTTTGTTCGCATACTATCTTCTGATAAACTAGAATAAGAAAAAGTTATAAATGAACCTAATAACATGCCTTTCATTGTATTATCGCAGTAAAGTGAACATTAGAAAAACTATGGACTTATGTATGTAATCAAGTATTAAATAAACATAATGCAGATTGTCGTTCTGTCAGTGTCGCACCAAACAGGAAGTGAAACAACAGGTACAGAAAATGCTGCAGAACTGCTCTCTCGGGACTCTGGTGAGCCACAAACTCCATTACCCATGATGCAATGGTCATTTTCATGATTTCGAAAGTGGTTGAACTGTAGGAATTGACTTTTGTCTGTGTAGCTGTGTTTGTGTCACCTCTTTAGCAAAATGATAACATGTATTTATTTAAACGTATAGATATTTGACGTTTACAAGCATGCAAGTGATGTTTGCTGTTTTAATGTTTGCTTTGAATCAGTCGTTGAAACGTGTTTCCACACCACATGTATTCTGAAACTCGGTTAACCCACATAAACCAACACAAAGCCTCCAAACATGTCTTTCTATTGAGCACTTGAGGTTCACCAGAACAGTTTCACTTGTATTGTTGTGTGTTTTGTAGAGACACTCTGACGTGCTGGTACAGATGTTTATGTTGTTCGCTGTTGTGTAGCTACAGACTTTACCTCTGTTGCTGTCGGTCTGGTCGTGTTTCTGCTGGTTCTGTTTTCTGGATCGTTCCTCCTCCTGAAACTAAAAAGAAAGAAATTTAAAACAGGTAATACAGAAAATGACTATTAGATGCTTCCTCTTTATGTTTGTTTTATGAATTTTCTGCTTTTTTTCATCGTCAGCTTTATATCAGCAAAGTGAGCATCAAAATACAGAGGTGGGTTTTCAGATATTTCCTGTAAAACTTTAAACATGAACATGGCATTGTCGTGCATTAAGTTATAGAGTGACTGTTTTTCAGATTGACCGAATGTATGAAGAGATACCAGAAAGCCACCCCGCATCACCTGATGTCACCACAATGTTGTCCAATCAAACGTCTGCATCACACCTCACCAACATCCCAACAGCCTTTAGTGTTTATGCCACTGTAACCAATCAGCAGTCTGATTTAAAACTCAGTCACACCCATTCAGCCAATCAGGTGACAGACACAGAATGTGATTATTATGCCAATTTAGAGTCTCCTGAAGCGGCATTGAATAAAACAACAGAATGTTTGTATGTTCAAGTAAAACACAAGCAAGAAGATTTAAAAACACAAGGTCTGATATATTCTGCGATCAATAAAATAAGTGAATAAAACTAAATCACTTGTGTTACAAGAAACAATCTAGTGTCCTTGTTGAATTCATATTTTACCAATAAATATAATGTTTGATAATGTCTTGTGACATTAATTGCATTTTTAAAATGTAAACCTTAAGTGTGAATATGTTGTTAAGACAAAAAGAGAGAGAGAGAGAGAGAGAGAGAGAGAGAGAGAGAGAGAGAGACGTTTGTCAGAGCATCTGATGTTTTATTGATGTTGTAGATTTAACATGACGAAGCTTCTGCTCCTGTTATTATCCTGTTCAAATGTAAATCTGCGTGTTGTTTTTATATATTTGAAATGCAGGTATCATCTCGTATCTTATCAGACTTCCTGCTCAATATAATTTGCATAAAAATACGTTTACATTTCATGGCACAGGAATATTAACACTAATACATCAGAAAGGAATAACAGGAAACAGGAAGTAGATGACATTCAGAGGCATTATACAAATTTAGTGTATCCATCAACACATAAACAAATAGAGTCAATAAGCTTTCATCTGAAGTCAACGTGTCTTAACAGAGAACCTAAACATCATTATTTTGTAGCTTTCTGAATCGAGAAACATCCAGAACATGTTCAAGTGATTTCATTTGTTTAATGCTGTCAGACTCATTCATTCATTCTTGATTTAGTTCTGTACAGTGTGGATGTGTTTTATGGTCTTTGTCTGCAGACCTCATAACTCGTTCATTTGCATGTTGAGTAGGGAACTGAGGCCTGAGAACAGGAAGTGAAAATGTTTGCTTACTTATATAACTGTGAATGTAAAGCACTTGAAAGAGGAACTTATCATCTGACATGAAGCATAACATTAAACAGAGCTTCAGATTCAAGGAAGGCAAAGAAGAACTGAAGGTACAAACACCTGAGATGACGACTGAATACACAAGAAGAATGAAGATGATGTTGACTCTCACACTGCTGATGATTCCTGGTAAGAATCTGTTCATGTTCTCTGATGACGGAAGAACAAACGTCTTTAACTTCAGCTTATATACTGACATTATCTTCAGATCATGAATCTTCAACTCTTTGTTCTGTCAGGAGCTCTGAGCTTCAGTGTGATGGGATATACAGGAGGTGCCGTCAGCATCACATGTCAATATCACAGACAATATACAAGAAATGTGAAGTATTTTTGTAGAGGACAGAAGCCAGGGCCTGGACGGTGTTCTGATCTCATCCGGACTCATATTAAAGATAAATGGTTTAAGAATAGAAGATTCTCTCTGTATGACGACACAACAGCATCAGTCTTCAGGGTCAACATCACTGATCTGAATGAACAGGATTCAGACACGTACCAGTGTGCAGTTGATATATCTCGCTCTGTAGATATCTACACCGAAGTGAAGCTGAATATTACAGAAGGTGAGTAATCCAGAAACAACAACCAAGTTGAAACAGAAACAAATATGTCTTCAAACACAACAGTTTGTTTATAATGTCCAGGTTTATTTAACTCGAACTTATGTTGATTCAGCATTTGTAATGTGCAGCAGCAATGACATTGTGGGGCGTTTTTACTTTGTTATATCCCTCAAACTATCACAGTTTATTCCTCACTTTCTAGAGCAAAGTTTTGAAGAAAACACACATCCATCAACACCACCCCCATCTTCAACAATTGAAACTCCATCTCCTACACTAAACACCCGGCCATCAGTGTCTGATTCTCCATCTGCTTCTCCTGATATCTTGAGCAGTAATCTAATTCATTTACACATCATTTAGTTTCCATACACGAGAGACATCCGACTCATTTGATTCATTTGTGCTTTCAGACTCGTCTCTGATCATCATCGTCATTATTGTGTGTGTGGTTGTGATTCTGATCTTCACTGGACTGCTGTTATTCATTCTGCTTTACTGCAGGAGACGTTCAGCTCAAGGTTAAAACTCTTTCACTATGTTTTTATTTGATGCTTTTAAAACATGAACACAGTGATGTCTCAGGTTGATTCAAACGATGTTTCAAAGCTAGTTGCAGTGATGGGTGATGGAAAACGTGTTCCATCTGGTGTTGAAAACAGATGATGCACTGAAACTGATGTGCAATGACCAAACACTTACATCTTGACGTCTTGTGAATGTGAGATTTATTATTTTGTGTTTTAAACAGATGCTGATTCAGACTTTAAAATGTCTCATTCCGGAGCAGAAAACTATGAATCGGTGTGTAAATTAAATCTGTTTGGATGATTGTTGAGTTGAGTGACCTTAAGAGCTGCATCTCATTTTCTCTCTCTCGCCTCAGATAACTGAAATCACTCTTGGTTACGAGGAGATTACAGACATCAGTAATCTGACAGGAACCATCAGAGACTGCAATACTACACCATTACCCACGATCCCCTCTGATGCTCCGAACACTGTTTATCATACGGTTCAATTACCCACCAATGGCTCTGATGCTTCTAAAACGGTTTATGATACTGTACAATTACCCACAATCCTCTCTGATGCTCCTAACCCTGTCTATGCAACTGTTCAGTAGCGCACAGGTTTCCATGTGTCCAGAAACACAGAGAGAACTGTCTATTTGAGCAACACAACAAACATATTGGAGTAATTCTATTGGCTCCCCTGCAGTCACGTGTTTGTTTTCGTCTGCTGTCCATGGTGCTGATCTGCAGTCACCACTAGAGGACACCACTGAGTTCAACATGGTTTCCTGCCTTTTGGCTGCTGTTCTAGGTTCAGATGAATTAGATGTACACATCGGTCTGGCTAGTGACTAGTATAACAATTCATGAATTGAATTGATATTGATATATTTATATTTTATTGTGTATTAATCTACAATTTATAGATTTTTTTCAATATTCATTGTATTAATAAACAATCTGTTAAATTGGTCGTGTGACTTTGTCACATATAAGTTTAGCCAACTATTGGATCTTCTATTAGTAACACAAAATAATACGGCTAGACGCACTTTTAACTTGTTGCTGGTAAAACCATCTATAGATTTTTAGTTGATATTAAATCTTATTTATACATGTTTAAATTAGGTCGTAATATGACATGCCTTCACAAATATGATGTTTGGATAATAAAGTGTATTAAAGTGCCCATTAAACCAGATTGACCATATTTACTGTGTTAGGGTACATTATTAGTTTTGTGGGGTACAGTTCATTAGTCATTCCACAAAGACGTTGTTGTATTGTAATCTTTCATCACATTCTGAGAATGTACTTCTTCTCTGGAGTGGTGATTCTTTTCGGTTGACGTCAGTTTTTAACCTTTTGGGCAGAATATCTGTAAACCCTCTGTCAATCTGCTGTCAGCTCCGTTTCTGCATGAAACGTCTTTTTTTATCAAGATGCATGAAATTTCGCAGCATGCAATTTTGCTTGTGTGACATTTCGTGTCAAATTGATCGTGACTTCACATGTACTTTGAGACCCAAGTGAATAAATCCCTAACATTACTCAATAGCGTTACCATGTTCACCTAAGGTTAGTATCCTTATGACATAATTTTAACACAATTAATATATTTTGAGACAAAACCTGCTGAAAAGTAAACAACCCTTAGGCTCGCTCAGATACAAAAGAAGAGGAAATGGAAAGTGTGTGTGTTGGTCACTTTCAGCAGATGTAAAACACACCGACAGTCTTAAAAAGCTTCAGACGCTTGCTAGAGAGTTCAAGAACAACTGAAGGTACAAACACCGGAGGTGACGACTGAATATGCGAAAAGAATGAAGATGATGTTGACTTTCACACTGCTGTGGATTCCTGGTAATAATCTGTTCATGTTCTCTGATGACAGAAGAACAAACCTTTACTGATATTATCTTTAGAGATGAATCGTGAATCTTCAACTCTTTGATTCAATGTTTTCTGTCAGGAGCTTTGAGCGTCAGTTTGATGGGATATACAGAAGGAACAGTCACCATAACAAGTTAATTTGATATAGAAGAAATCCCAAACATTTTTGTCGAGTTAAAAAGCCAACATTGCCTGGATGGTGTTTTGAGCTCATCAAGACTCAGGTTTTAAAGGCGGATGGGTTAAGAATGGAAGATTCTCTCAGTATGACCACACAAGACTAGCGGTTTTCACTGTCACCATCACTGATCTGACATGATGGGATTCAGGCATATACCACTGGGGAGTTGAACCTCACAGAAGTGAAGTTGATAACATCATCGTCACTGGACTTTTTGTGCTTTATTTGAGTTAAATAACTGTACAACTATATAACCATGAACATTTCTTAAGTAAAATACAGGTAAAAAAATTATCATATAGAGTTGTATTAGATCCTCTTCAAATGTGTGTAAATAAAGCCTTTGTTGTACTTGTCTTCATGTTAATATGATGTTTGCATGATTATGAGTAAATACATTTAAATATTTCCAGTTACTCAATGCAGTCACCATGAAAACCGCTGCAGTTTGCACGTGTGTCCACCACGTCAGTGTATTTAAACATGTTCTCTTCATCACTAATGTGACTGATCCCAGATCAGCAGAATAACGGTGTGAACTTCAGATCACAGAGACAAGATCTTCATCACACGAGTACACATCACTGTCGCTCTTTTATTTAAAAGTCTGCTAGAAAATCTAATCTTGCTGATATGCAGAAGCAGCAGCAGCTGTGTTGTTTCTGTCTCTGTGCGTTTCTGTCCTGGCTGGGCTGGAAGAGAAAGTGTAAACAGATGTCAGTGTAATTAAACATATAGGAAGTGGGCGTGTTACATGTGTTTGTCACATTCACAACCACGCCACAGGAAACACACTGACACTCATGAAGATGCTTTCAAGAGACACAAAGAAGAACTGAGACTACAAATAACGGAGAAGAATGAAGATGATGTTGACCTTCACACTGCTGATGATTCCTGGTAAGAATGTTCTGATCATAGAAGAACAAGCGTCTTTTGACATTATCTTCACAGATGAACCGTGAATCTTCAACTCTTTGTTCTGTCAGGAGCTCTGAGCTTCAGTGTGATGGGATATACAGGAGGAGCCGTCAGCATCACATGTCAATATGACAGAGAATATACAAGTAATGCAAAATATTTTTGTAGAGGACAGAAGCCAGTTATATCAATGCATGGACGGTGTTCTGATCTCATCAAGACTGATGTTAAAGATAAATGGTTTAAGAGTATTAAAGATCAATGGGTTAAGAATGGAAGATTCTCTCTGTATGACAACACAACAGCATCAGTCGTCACTGTCAACATCACTGATCTGAATGAACAGGATTCAGACACATACCAGTGTGCAGTTGATAGATCTTACATTGGGGATATCTACACTGAAGTGAATCTGAATGTTACAGAAGGTGAGTAACTCTGATGCTCTTAAACTCATGAAAACATCATCATATCAAACACTGTAATGACTGTAACACATGAAGACTAATAAAACCAATCACCAGCACTGAACATATAAACACTTTTCATTCTTCACATACGTTTTTCGTGGGCTGTTGATTGTTGTTTCATATTAACTGTGTTGATAACATATATGATTTGAATAATGAGTCTAAGTACAGGAGGGTGTTGAATCACACTGAAAAAGTGTTCTTCTCTTATTTTCAAGTCTTGGTAAAGTCTTATCTTGCTGAAAAGTTTGTGGTTTGGGTTCAGTTCAGTGCACAGGAGGAAACCAGCTTGGTTTATTAATAATGTGTGAAAGACGATGTCAGTTCTGTGAAGTTTAAAACGAGAATAGAGAAGTACCGCTCATGTGTGAAAAAAACATCACTGTGCTTTCTTTGTTTTAGACACTAATGATCACAAAACATCATCACCACCAACAACAACAACATCATCATCATCATCAACATCATCATCATCCTCATCATCATCATCATCATCATCCTTCGTAACGTCTTTCTCATCAGTTCAGTCAGCACTGGTCACAACATCATCATCATCCTCAACTTTCTCAAATATTCAGTCTGCAGTCATGTCAGCATCTCCTGTGAGATCATCAGGTGCACACCGTGTTTTTGCATACACTTGTTGTTTTTCTTCTATCTGAAGTCACGTTGTCATATTGAATGTCTGTTTATTTTCAGACTCTTTATTGATCATGAGTTTGTCTGTGGTTCTGGTTCTGATCATCACTGGCCTGTCGATGCTGACGGTGATTCTCTATAAGAGACATCAGACTGCAGGTGAACACTCGTTCTGTTTTAAACACACAATATGTTGACTGTTCTCTATAAGCGATCATACGTGAAAACATTTACATAAAACAGAGAATATACATCCATATGTGATATGATGAGTACAGGTGTGAGATGTCATGCATTCTGGATGAACGACTAAATGTGTTTTTTGACTATTTCTAATTTCACAGTGGCGAGATCTCCCGCTGGTCCAGTAAACAAGGAGCAGGTGAGTTCAATTACTGCTTTATTCTTGAATGTTTTGAGGAGAGGAGATCTCTACAGCTGTATTTCTCTGTATCTGTTCAGATTTCTCGAGCATCTTGTGATTACACAGAGATCAACGACATCAGACGAGAAGATGTCTGCAGTACCTTGTGTCCTAACATTGTGTATGCCACGGTACAATTACCCACAATCCTCTCTGGTAGTCCCAACACTGTATACTCCACTGCACGATTACCCACAATCCCATCTGATTCTCCTCACACTGTTTACGCCACGGCACAATTACCCATAATCCCCTCTGTTTCTCCTAACACTGTTTACTCGACAGTTAAAAGTTCGAACTGTGTCATATCTGATGGTCTGAATTGAGCAATGAGCTTCCAAAACAAATCAGATGGATCTGATCCTGTCAGATTGCGAAATAATCAGGATCGTGAACAGCTTACGTCAAGACGTCGCTGATTGAGTTTTTCCTAATTCTCTTCCCTTTCCTTCTTTAAAAAAAAAAAAAAAAAAACCTTACTAACCTCACTATTCTTAGCTTTTATACTGTGCTAGGCTTTAATGGACTAGTTTGATGCACTTATGTATTTTCGTTGCCTATGTTGTATATAATTGCTTCCAATGTTTCCTCATCTGTAAGTCGCTTTGGATAAAAGCGTCTGCTAAATGACTAAATGTAAAATGTAAATGTACGTCTGATGTATTGTTCTTAAATCTATTTTCAGTCAATGTCTTTGAGGTAAATAAGAGATGACAGTATGTTAAAGTGTTATTTTTGTTAATATTTTGTAAATTTGCCCTTTGGTTAGCAGATGTTTTATTGTGAGTCCTTGATGAGTTTTGTGTTCAGTCAAAGTTTCATTATGGTTTGGAAAACATAGTTTAATGATTTGTAGTATTTCCTGTTTTGTGGTCCGTCCATCTATCCTCCTTATGTGGAGTTTAAATGTAAGTCACGCATTGTTTTAAAGCCCCGCAGGTCCTTCACAGTTGAGATTTGTAATTTGACTATTTTATAATAAAAACCTCATGTTGATTATTATTGTTTATGTCTTCATTTAGTTTATTTGTTTGAAATCTGTTGTCATATTTGAATGAATTTAGATTGTTGAATTATTCAGGTCGAGTCTTCCGTCAGTCACGTGTCTCATTACAACAATCTAAATTCAACGAGAAACGTAAATAAGAAATACACTTTACTATACCAGTAAACACATTTTACTTCACTTACTGTATATTTATGTCTAAATAGCAGAGAATGTGACTTATTAAGCTTCAGACTGGACTGCTAAAGCTGTTTGTTTGTTTGTTTGGTTGCTTGCTTTTAAACCTCGTGTTCAAACTATTACAGAGTCATACAGACTCATTTGCTGATTTAGTGTTTTTAGAAGTAATGATCTCTTCTGTTTCTGTCAACTTTCCACAAATTAATATTTTCTTTTTTTTGGAGAACACACTGATTGATTTGTATTGAGTTAAGATAATTGTGATGTTGCTTTACATTGTTACATTTAGGCATTTAGTAGACGCTTTTATCCAAAGCGACTTACATTGCATTATCCTATACAGATATAGGTATCTGCAATCCACTGGGATTAAACCCACAACCTTGCATTGTTAACACAATGCTCTTACCACTGAGCTACAGGAAAGCTGCTATGATGATGAAATTTGTTTAATGTACAAATCGAATCGCCTATAATGCTTCATATTCTCACTCTGTTTGAGCAGTTTTGAAAGAGGAAGTCAAAATAGGAAGGGCGTGTGTTTGTCACTTTAAGCAGCTGTAGCAGAAAACATTGAAACACACAGACACTCCTGAACAACTTCAGATGCTTGTATGGAGATGAAGAAAAACAGAGAAGATGATTGAATACACAAGAAGAATGAAGATGATGTTGACTTTCACACTGCTGATGATTCCTGGTAAGAATCTGTTCATGTTCTCTGATCATAGAACAACAAGCGTCTTTTGACATTATCTTCACAGATGAATCGTGAATCTTCAACTCTTTGTTCTGTCAGGAGCTCTGAGCTTCAGTGTGATGGGATATACAGGAGGAGCCGTCACCATCACATGTCAATATGACAGAGAATATACAAGAAAAGCAAAATATTTTTGTAGAGGACAGAAGCCAGGTATACCAAAGCTTGGATGGTGTTCTGTTCTCATCCGGACTGATATTAAAGATCAATGGTTTAAGAATGGAAGATTCTCTCTGTATGACGACACAACAGCATCAGTCTTCACTGTCAACATCACTGATCTGAAGGAACAGGATTCAGACACGTACCAGTGTGCAGTTGATAGATCTCGCTCTGTAGATATCTACACTGAAGTGAATCTGAATGTTATAGAAGGTGAGTAACTCTGATGCTCTTAAACTCATGAAAACATCATCATATCAAACACTGTAATGACTGTAACACATGAAGACTAATAAAACCAATCACCAGCACTGAACATATAAACACTTTTCATCCTTCACATACGTTTTTGTCGTTTCATTTGAATTGTGTTGATAACATATATGTTTTGAAAAATGAGTCTAAGTAATTTACATTGAAGACTTTCACAAGAAAACTATTATTAATAGCAGAAAACTCTGCTGAAAACTGTGAAAACTAGGTGTTTTGAACACTTTAATTGTACAAAGATAATGTTTAAACAGAATAAAAACCCATTATAATGGCTTATCTAAACGTGCATCCTAAGACACATTGAGCAGTGACAGTGTAGAAATGTCATAATAGAATATATATCATTTATTTATTTTGTCTGAAACTGTCACTACCTACTCGATTATTATTCTTCACATCTGAGTGTGTCAGCAAATGTAGGCTTTATGTAGAGAATGAGTGTAAGACATTGGCATCATTCAGAAGTTTATATTTACCGTAAGAAAAGGTGAGAACGTTTTGTTTTGTTTACCATATATCTCCATGTTACTGTCAATGCTTTATTGTTATAGTGATGTTTGTTGGTCAGATCTCATCATCATCATCATCATCATCATCATCACCATCATCACCATAATTTCCAACACTGGAAACTTCACCATTCACAGAAATCCAACAAACTAACTTCACACTGACTTCAGTTAAAACAGCAGGTATTTTTCAACTGTTCGTCCTTTTTTAATAAATGTGAAAATGTAAATTGGTGATATAAAATGTATGTTTGCATGCATGTGCGTCTTATAAAATGTGCTACATAACAGATTCTCTTACTTCCAGGTGTTTTTGTAATGATCATCTCTGAGGTTTTATTTTTGCTGCTGGCTGGAGTTTCCGTGCTTTTGTTGGCCAATCGACTGACTCGAGGTAATTCAGTCTGTTCATGTTTTCATTTTAATTTTATGGTTTTCTGATGCTTCAGTATAAGACTGTTTTCCTACTGAACATGGAAAATCCCCCTCTACATGATTCCCTTTAAACAAATGGTTCAGCCAAATAATTGAGCACATTGACTTGATCATAGTCATTTTTATTCTTACTATGGGGACCGAAGAGCTTTATCTCCCTCTACTGGCCTTCAGTAAATGTGCATGAGGGTGGCAGATGTGGTAATATGCCTTCATCATTCTGTTAATCTGTCTAATAATGTTTGTTTTATATGTTTGTGTATTTTCTGAAGGGTCAGACGTGAACTTAATAAACACAGTTGAGGTGAGTTTTCCTCATCATGCTGTTTTAACAACATGTTTCATGAAGTCTTGCTGTAAATGTGGTCATGTCTTTCTGTAATGACAGAATAAAGTATCAAATACTACTACTAATAAACTTAAAATCAAATCCATGCGTACATTCACCTGTTTGCTTGAATTGTGACACACTTCTCATGTTTTGTTTTCTGCAGTTTAATGCTTGTGATAGATTTGAACGTTATTCTGATGCAAACACAGACAGCAGAACAACAGTAGTCTACAGTCTTCACTTACCCATAAACCCTCCTGAGTAGTTAAACATCTCTGGTATGTCACAGCCTTTGAGCGAACGCCCATCATTAGCTCTTAATTATGTTAAATCCTTATTGTTATATGTACACATGATACATTCGTAATCAATGTTTGTGTTCATCTGCTGCATTTGTTCAAATGTGTCGGAGGAACTGTTAGAAAAACATAATTGCAAATAAACAATAAACAGTGATTTGTTTTGGCTGAGCTGGTTCAGGCACACGTGGCCTCTCGTGAATGATATCTCTGTTACCGTTCAAGAGGACTTCACAATGTTCTCCATTTTTCATATTTTATCATGATTTGATTTGTAGTCATGTTAATCAAAGGTGCAATTCAGCGATTATAAAGGTAAAATGCAATAGCATATTAAATGCATGTTTCACAACACGGTCACAAGCATTTTCATAACCAAGTAAATTTATTTATTATAAGTAAATTTAGATGTAGGCCTACATGTTTTTTAAATCTTAGACTAAAACAAAACAATTTTTACCATTTAATTTATTTGGCAGATGCTTTTATTCAAAGTAAGACATATGTGCTCCCTAACCTCAAAATATTATTTTACTTTACAAAAAAATCGCACTTCTACCTAAACTCCCTGCTGCAGTCGACATCTCCTCCCATCATGGACAGAACATGAGAGAGATGATGGAACGTCAGCATATATTTATGTTCGACGTTAAAAAAAAAATTATAATCGTACAATGGATGCAGAATTTCACGTAGGCCTAGATAAAAAAAAGGAAAGCCTGATTCACTTTCATATTCGGGCACCGAAAATGAAAGTCAGTAGGGGAAGGGCACACACGACCGGCACCTGAGCTGAGCCTGCATGAGCGGCCCCAGAAGGAGATGGTCGCGGTTGTCAAGGAGATGGTCGCGGTTGTCGGGTGAGGCGACTCAACGTTGTCGGAAAAGGTGAGTTTGTGATGTATAACAAACGAACGATCATCATCATCAAGTTTTATGAAATGAATTAAAATCTTCATAAATCCAGCCGGCTGAGTTTGCCACGTTTAGCCTAAATAATAAGACAGATTGCAGACATGCAGCTTAGGCTACTTTTCTTTTGGTAGGCATTAGGCAAACTAAGCTACATGTCTGCTGATAGTTAGTTTCTCACATTTCGTTTTAGCAAGAAGAATGAATGATGGCAGTAATGCATCACATTACTTTATTCAAAATGGTTAAATGCCTAAATCCTATCACTATTTTGGGTATTGTCCGAAGCCAAGATGCCCACTGAAAAGAGGCGGATTCAGGAGGGGGAGAGACAATTCAAGGAGGCATTTTGATGTGGGGATTTTTATGAGTCAAGTCATGTTTTTATGTGTGATTATTAGTAGTAGTAGTTAAGGTTATTGAGTGCTGTATTTCAGTGTTTTACTTCTTTGTGTATATATATTTGAATAAAGACCCTGTTATTCTCAATCCTTCGTATTGCCCGTGAGTTTTTTATTTTTTGGGGGGGATGCCCTTTTTTCAGGTCAGAGCAACTGCCCCTCAAAATTCCTGTGCAATTCATTGGTTTTGAGACCAGCGATGACTGAAACATTTTGTGTCAAACAGTACAGTAACATTGGCAGATAGTAATTCATCCAATTAGGAAAAGGACAAATAAATAACATAACTGGTTGTCATTTGAAAATGAAATGAACGCCTTTAAACGCATCACACCTTGTTTTAAATGAAAATAAAGGAAATATGTTGAAATATGTTGAGAATTGTTTTTATGAAAATCATGTTTGACGTCTTGACGGCAAGAGTTCATTAGAATCACCTGGGGCTGACACTCACAGACCTGCTAAACAGGTTTTCTTTCGTTCTGTTTCTCATGTTGACAAAGATCATAACTCCGACAGGCTCTTCCAAAACAGACCATGCAAGATTTCACTATGCTCAAGTCAAAAAAGGCAGTTGGACTGGGTATCTGAATTCAAGGTACAGAAAGCATATTCTGTAAGAGTTCAATATTGGAAAGAGGGACTCGCTTTGTTTTGAGTCAATGACACGGGGATCAGAAATTCAAGAAAAATGAAGTAGAAATCCTATAACTGTTCAAGAGTTTCTGTAAACAAACAGAGCCGCAGCAACACACAAAACTGTCACAATTTGTTCTTATGTTCTGAAAGTTGTATTTATTGGTTTATTTAATAGGGACCATGAACGTTGTTGTATAAAAATACACCATGTAAATATGCCAGAATTAGTAACAATAACTACTTTTCATCTGCAGTCCCTAGGCAGGTAACATAAAACTAACATAAAGACAGCCAACAACAATCATTCACTATAAATGAAAAGGTACACATAAGGGTGACATATACATTGACTACAAGCAACAAATCAAAACAAAAATACATGATAGAAAAGACATTGTTCATCCACCTCTATACTGCATTCAATTTAACAGTGAAAGTGTACGTGTGATAAATGTGTGAAAGCTAAATAAATACATCTCCGGTTTTCTTAAAGCCACTGTTGAGTGAGTTTTAATCTTGTTGAATGTAGGACACTGTCTAATTGGGAGGGGTAAACCGCTCCAGAGTTTACCGCCTGTTATGACAATACGTTTAGTCCAAAAGTGGTACGCCATAATGGTATCACACAGTCCCCATTTACAGAGGCCCGTGTGCTACCTCCGCTTTCAAGTCTTTGGAAAAAAACATGAAGGGGAGGGGAGGCAAGATTTTATAATACTTTGTATACCAAACAAGCAAACTTGAAACATTTGAAATTGTCAAAGCTTAGAAATGCACTGTATGTCTCTCTAAGATATCGTAATGGTGGAATGACAAAAGGCTTTTTTAGGCTTTCCTAAATAGAGATTCAATACTTTTAAGCCAATTTATAAACTGATACTCGATATGGGAAAAGTTCTGGCAAAAAAAACAGCCAGTGCAGATGTAAGTGTGGATGCTATCTCTTGGTAGTTCTAAGCATGTGTAAAGATTACAGCATCATCTGCATACATCTGAACATCAACGGTTTTACATGCCTGGAACCTGGAATTGCTGCATTTATCATTCTCAGAGAAAAAGTCTGAATCACCATCAGCATCACCAAGCGCAAAAAAGCTTTTCAGTCAAAACTTAAACTCTTATAGAAAAGAGCTCTTAGAGTGTGCACAAATTATTTTAGCAAATTTGTTACAAGGTATTTCATAGTGTTCTTTTTTCATTTTCATTTGTAGTAGTCATATTTTATCAAAGGTACGTGTAACGATCTCAGTTGTCAGGAAGGAAGAGGATGAGGTTGGCTTGGACTGACATGGGCTTTTATTCAATAAAACACAACAATACATCCACAAACGGGAGTCCCACACACAGCTTTGTTTCGGCTGCTCTGTCACCTCACTTCACTTTACTTCACTTCTTTTAGTTTATTTATTATAAGTAATTACAGCAGTACATGTTTTATCACAAAATATATTAGAGGCATTTCAACATAGACTGATTGTTTTGAGATCTGCAGATCCTGATGTTGAGCGAGAATGTCAAATGATCTGTTCTTAACCAAACTTTATTAATAAAGGTATAGTCTAAAAAGTATCTATTTGTGTCTATTTGAGTTTTTACTAACAACCTTTATTTAGCAGATGCTTTTATTCAAAGCAACATATATGTTCTCCCTAACCACAAACATTTTTTTGACTTTTTTATAGAAAAGAGAAATTAAAATGGTTGTCATGGTCCTTCAGGACGGTAACAGAAAAATCACCCTTTAACCTTAAACTCCCTGCTGCAGTCGAGATCTCCTCCCATCATCCTCTCTGAGCGACGCCTGTTTGTTCCATCACAACAAGGCACCAAATCCCTGGCAAAAACCTTTACTCATTCAGTTCCTCTGTGGTGACATGGTCAACTACCAGCACTTATCAACATGTTGACAAAATGTTGAACACTCTCCTACTTGTAACATGCTTTAAAAGCGTCTGCCAAATGAGTTAATGTGCATGTAAATCTTTGTAGACTTTTGTATTTTTGTTGTAACATACCGTAAGAAATATGAAATGTAAACTAAAATCTTGCTTGTCCAATTGCTGTACATGTCATACACATACAAACATAAATGTACTCAATAAAGCGAAATTTTCATTTACTTTTTTTTCTATGTACTATTGACGCTTCTCAATTATTATCCATGGTGGAATGTCATGGTGAAAAAACAACTAAACATTTTGACCAGTGTGGCTCACACGATGACAAAAGTACTTTATATTTTGGTGGCCTTGGCCAAATTACTGACAAGATAACTCGACTTTGAAGTATGAATGAAATGTTTTGGGTGAGTAACTTCATATTGCAGACATGCAATTAAGTTCTAAAGTTCCAGCAAACAGTTGTGACATTTGCACTCACAGTTTAGAGAATGTTAAGACTGTTGCGAAAAATGTGCCAAAGCAATTGAGAAAAACTGTAATAGGGGAATGGAGTATTTCCAGGTTGGTTGATGACTATCTGAGTGTTGATCCAGTCTTGATATTTAGACACTCTGGTGAACACACTTGGTAAACTGCTGAAACATCCCAGAGATATAATTCCAGACTGAATCCACCTGGAGTTCTGTTTAGTGACCAGTGGCCCTCCAATATCACCCTGCAATGACAAACAGATTCCACTTATAACAACTGTTCAACAGTAACATTGAATCTGTGTTTGTATTTAATCCTCATTTAGATCTGAGATTTTAAATCTGAACTTTATCATTTTAACAGTAAAAGAGATTCTGGTTTAGAGCAACATGGTGAACTACAGGTTACTTCAGGGGACTGTGAGCTGAAGTGTGATTATAAAGATGAAGGATTGATAACTCACCTCACATGCGCTTTTCCCTCCACCTGACAGTCCAGCACACATCATGTTGTCTGTGATACTGAAACCTTCATTATTATACGCAATACTACAATTATAGTTGCTGATGATTGGAATCTCTGCTTCTTGTAATGTGTCTGGCAATTGATATAGAGTAGAAACATGTATAGCATAACAAAGAGAGACAATATAATTCAGTACAAGCGTCATATAACACTGTTGGAAATATTGTAATTGTTGTAACAGCTGTACACTTGTGGATACGTGACATTTTGAGACAATGTTCACTTACCTGAACTAGTGTAACCCCATCCTGTGATCCAACTTAGAAGTCCTTCATTAAATTCACTACCAGCAGCAGCCAGACAGACTGGTTTAATATAAGCAGTGAAGTCCACAGAAGAAGAGAGCTGGACCAGTCCTATGTCATTCTCATTAGTAACGCTGTCAAAGTTAGGATGTGTGATGACACGACTCACTGTTCTATTCACCTCATGTGTGTTTGGGCCAAACTGCTTCAGACGTCCCAAATAGATTATAATGTCTGAACTGTCTGAGCTATAAATACAGTGAGTTTTAATCCACGTGCTGTGTGATGATTTGACACTTAAATTTCATTTTGCTTGTAAGCACTTACTCATTTATAAAAGACGAGCAAACAGCTGAAGTCAAAACCCAGTCTTTATTGATGAGACTCCCACCACAGAGAATTTCATTAGACCTGATACTGTTAATGCTTACTTGCCAGGGCCAAGACCCTTCAAACGCATCAATGCCATCAAAAATAAGCTCAGCATCTTCCACAATACTATTTGTGTTAAGTGAGACTTGGCCGCACACTGATGAGAGAAAAGAATATGAGAAAAGCTTTGAATAAAGTGAAGAAAACTGTGTAGAATATCTTGAGTGTTGACGGTCACATGGAGTTACGCACCATCTTGCTGACCAAAAGATCCTATAGTAGAAGAAAACAAATTCAAAATATAGTTAATGTTGCATAAGGATTATTCAGATCAGTCAAAACACGACAAGGACCAAAAGTCCCGTACATCTACTATACTGGTTATATGACTTTGACAAAACCCTTGGCATTTTGGGTAAAGCGAATCATATTAAAATACAGTTTTGAGAATAAGATTTCTTCTTTCGAGACAGAGTTTCAGTTAGCGTTCGCCTACCTGTTAGATATAGAAGTACAGTCAGAGCAACACACAAGACTGTGTTAGATCTCATTCTGATGTTTTCACTGATGACTTGATCTACGGCACCGCAGGCTTTTTAAAGAGGGATTCTGACTCCTCCCCCTTTCTGATTTCAACCTTTTCATTGGTTTTGAGACCAGAGATGACTGAAATATTTTGTGTCAAATCAAAATCTTCTGTCTTCAAACTTAGATCTGATGTTACTCACTTTATAATAAACAAGTTTCATTTGTAAAGCCCACATCATTGTAGTATTCTACTCTATCTTGTTCAGCATATCGCTGCCAAGTATTTTAATCAGCTTTATTGATTGCCGTTTATCTCACATGTCCCACTATAGCCTATGTGTATTAAATGAATGTTTTTCAGTAATAACAGCGTTTTGTGATCAGTGACTTTTAGTCTTGTCCAAACGTGATATTTTGGGGGCGTTTATTACTGTAGAGGCTTTTCTTGGAAAAAGCAAACTTAGCGCATGTGTATATTCTCATTAAAATCTTCACTGTACACCCCAAGCAAATCATCTTTAATAATCGATTGAAATAAAAAGCAAAGACATCAATATTCCAAAGTTGGACAGCACTTTCACCCAGGAGTGTTGATGAGTCTGTGGATGGGCACTTGATCTCGCAATCTCTTTCTCTCTCTTTCTTGGGGACTCATTGCAATGCTATGGCAAGAACTCAATTACATTTGGCATTCTTGCAATGTTTTACAAACCAAAAAAGTTAGTTCTGTGTGAAGTGACAAGTATAACTGGTTTGAGTTATGAATGCTTTGAAAACGTTTACACATAATAACTGCTTTCGCCCCAAGCGTTTGAGCGATCCTGAATAATGGGCATCTAGACAAGGGGACCGATGTGAACAAAATATGTATATAACAATCCATGAAGCCAATTAAATGTTTTAAGTTTTAAACTCTATACATTGTAACATTATCAGAAATAATATCAATAATTTATAAAAGGTAAACTAGAGGTATGATGTGAGGAAAACATACAGGTAAACTGTCTTATAAACATGTGCTATAAAGTATTGAACTAGTAAACTGTAACTATGCCTTTAACACAATTGCCCTGAACCGCAAGCTGACAAAAACATTCACTGTGGGCGAAGCTTTTTTCGAGGTTCAAACCGCTTTAAACCTTGAATAATACACTTAATAGAATTAAGACGTAATAAGGTCATATAAAGTTCACAAAACTGTATCAGGCTTCTACGTTCACTTTCAGCCATACCAGAAATTTCAGACCTAAACATTTGGAGTTGGAGTTTGTTTTAGTTGTAGCCTATATATACTAGCGAGTTAGCCGGGATTCGAGGCCGGTGCACGTACAGCTGACGCTCGTTATCACTCACGCACCGGTCTCGTATCACTGAGGAGATTATGGAGCATAAAAAGACGAGCCTTGTTACACAAGCAACACGTGTGTGGACACTGATGCCTTGTTGTCATTGCCTGTCGACGTGGGCAATGACACAGAAGTATAAATGAAAATGATACAAGGCATGGAGGCGGACCACTGGTGTCAAAGTGATGTGGTGCTGCGTGTCTCGCCGATGTGTGAATCCCTGTTGGAAAGCGAAAACTTTGCCATGGTTTAGTTTGTAAAGTTGAGAAAGAAATAGAGTCGTCAGACTTGGGCTCAGGAAGATTGAAAACATCCCTTTTAATTTTTCTCCCAATTTGATCCAAAGTGTATTTATTAAAATGCAGCCAACTTCAGCAAACGAGCGGCGTCTTGTATTGCCTTCTCATAAGAGCATGAAATCTCTTTCACGCTCATTCTCCTTCACAACTCCTTCCTGGTGGAAAATTCTTCCTAGCTCGGGCCGGTCAACCACATCTCTCACAACCTTCAAAACACGACTTAAAAAACATCTCTTTGGTGAATACTTAACAGACAAATGAAAAAAATGTATGTACACTAAACCTCTCTCTTCTCTCAACAGGTAGTGGTCAAGCTTTTGTTGAAACTAGTAGCTTTGTATTAGCTTCTATTGTATTATTTCTCTTGTGACATATGACATATCGCTTATTGTTTCCTGAACTCTCTGTAAGTCCCTTTGGACAAAAGTGTCTGCTAAATGACTAAATGTGAATGTTATACTAGTGCATGTAAGCAGCTTTACTCAGAGAGTAAAAGAGACTCTGCATATGCGGTAAACCCCCTTGTACTTCCTCCTAGCATATAAATGAATTACATTCATCTCATATTAAATATAATAAGTTGATTAACTTAAAGGCCCCATTCCCCGCCATTTTCAACCTTTAGTTAGTGTGTAATGTTGCTGTTAGAGTATAAATAATATCTGCAAAATGATAAAGCTCAGTGACAAGCGAGATATTGTCTTCGACGTGTGGACGGAAGAGATGCGTTTTTAGGCGTTTTTTAAAGATGGCAACCGAGTCTGCTGATCTTGTAGCAGCTGGTAGATCATTCCACCAATGTGGAACAGATCCAGAGAAGGTACTGGAGAGTGACTTTTTTCCTTTTTGGGATGGTACCACTAGTCGTTGTTCCTTTGCAGACCGCAGTGATCTGGCAGGAACATAGATCTGCATTAGCGAGTGGAGATACGATGCGGACACGGTGTTGGTCTTGTAGGCCAGGAGCAAAGCTTTGAACTGTATGCGGGCGGCAACAGGGAGCCAGTGTAACCTGATGAAGAGCGGAGTTACATGCGCTCTCTTCGGTTCATTGAAGACCACTCTTGCCGCCGCATTCTGGATCATCTGGAGAGGTTTGATTGTGCAAGCAGGAAGTACAGCCAGAAGCGCATTGCAATAATCCAGTTTGGACAAGACTAGAGCCTGGACTAGGACTTGCGTAGAGTGCTCCGATAGGAAAGGTCTAATTTTCCTAATGTTGTAGAGGATGAATCTACAGGACCGGGTGGTGCTGGTGTGGCAGCTTTGATTTGAGGTACACTAAAGATTTGGGAAAATTACCAACTACGCCACCCCGGGACCTCTTTCCGGGGAAATGCACTGAATACAAAGAGCAAGGCTCAGAGGTTCATTATATCAGAGTCAGGTATCAGACATGGGTTAGGTATAAAACAATCGAAACTTTATTTTCTCATTAATAAAAATGTATCAAATTTTATTTAGCACGACAACACAGATAAATCAAAGAAAAATTATTTATACACAAAACAATCCACAAACGCTCGCTTCAGAATGGGGCATTCACACTCCTTGGCAGAAAGGATCAGCAATCACACGTGCACACTCACACCACACCTCACCGTGAGCACAGCATTCAGGCAAAAGCACCCACCACCACAATCGGGACGAGATGTTAATCTTCCGCAACTGGCTGCCCCAATTCTGAAGAGAGAAGAAAGTAAATAACAACACGAAATTCCAATTATCACAAAAACATTAAACAGAACAGACAATTTAAGAGACACTTTTAAAAGAGTTCACCATATCGCTTTGGCTCATCAACTAGAGGTGCCGCGTCCGGTCACCCCGACAATGCCAGGATGGACAGAAATGGGTAAACGGTAAACAAAATTACAAAAGAAACAAAAGAACCACCTTCCAAAGGGCTACCCTTTAGTCGCCCACACAAAAAAAGAAATAAAACGAAAGACTTGTGTCACACAAAATATGTAATGGATATTATACTTAGCACAACTCAAATCAAATAAGTAAAAATATATAAACCACACAACGAAAATCAACTCAAAGAAAATCAAATAATGTTTAAAGAAAACTGCAGAGAGGAATGGTGACCGCTAGGTGGCTGATCGGACTCCTATTGGTTACTCACAATACCTAATCGACACTCAAAGCTTTCCGCCAAAGCCCCTTAATTGTCGGTCCAGCTGATGGAGCGCGTTCAGCACCGTGAACGCCACAGATAGACGAGGGACTAAGCACAGCGCGTGTACGTGCAAACTGGAGGAGTTAATGACACTTATGTCTCCGGGTTCAATAGGGCAGACACAGCCAGAACAATCCCGTCCCACTTTAAACCCGAGCAGAGAGACGCACACACATAGCGACATTCTTATATACGCAAGGGACGCAATTACAGGCACTCCCCCTTCATATTTAATAACCCCAACGACAGAGAACGGTACTGCTACACTGGCAACATGACTTGTGAGGTTAAGCCGATCATCTATTACCACTCCCAGGTTTCTGGCTGTGCTGGACGGTGTAATCGTTGATGAGCCTAATGGCAAGGTTGAGAGAACAGAGAACAGCTGGAATCCGACAACAGATCTTTACTTGCCTCACTAATGCTGACTAACTTGAAAAACATGGTCTTAAGTATGAAAACAGCTAGTACACAAACGGTGTTTGTATTATAAATGATACATAAGAATGGAGGACGAGGTGCAAAGATAAAGATTAACAGCTCTGCTGGTTAATTTGAGTGTTTTTTCGTATGATATTCCATGTTAGTCATTATTTGGTGGTACTTGGAACAAGTAATTTGATTTAAGGTGGTCCTTGATCTGAAAATTTTAAGAACCACCAGTCCACATCATTTCCAGTCCCTCTGAAACCTCACATTTCCTGAAGATTCCAAGTATGAGAAACTTTAATTGTAAATTGTGAAATTCTAATTCAGTTTGGTATATTGATGGTACCCAGAATGTATTATTTAAGCTTTGTTTTTAGGTTGTCACCATTGTTGAGACAAACACATATCTGATTCCACGGATTATACAGAAATCTCATATTGTTTTTCACAGTGTCTGCCAATCAGGGTTCACATGACATGACCTTTTCACTAGCCCGTCCCCTTTCCTGTTTGCTACTGTCATGTTTCAATAGGGCCTGCGCTCGTTACAGTCATATTTCCTGCCTACCATATTAGGATTTAATCATGGCGAGCGCCCCTCAAAAACACTCATATCATGTGCCCTTTAACCTGACACCTTTTCTGGGCCTTCGGACGATACATGATTTATCATCAGTTTGATTAATAATGAGCTCATAGTTTAGTTTGTGTGGTGTACATGCAAGTTCCTGTCTTAGTGTGATAAGATATTTGGTGTGTGTGGTCAATCTCATACATGAGTCCCATAGCACATATTATTTCAGATTAATACATGAAATCTATAACTAACTAAAAGTATAATTTCATATAAGAAAATTCCATTATAGAAAAACCACCATAGTAACTGTTCTTTTGAAGTGACTGGACCTACACTATAGAATGGATGTTCATGTTTCTAGTTTAAAAAAAACACTTATATTTCACATATTTCAACCGCTGTCTCTCTTCTAACAAAACAACTGGATTTCTTCCGGTCTATATAAAGTCCCTCTTTCCGAAACGCTCTGACTGGTGAAGCTGACCAGGTCTGTCGTGATTGGTTCCCCGCATTGCGCATGTGTGAAGATGTCCCACATATCAGGGAGCTTCCGCTTCTCAGGCTGTTGTGATCGGTCGGTGCCTCTCTTTACGTATATTCATAACCTTTGGCTTTAAGCAATAACAATATAACAATGGCGTCAGCTTCACTTCATCAGATAGAAGTGTTTTAGAGTTATGCACATGTGATACTCACAAAATAAGTGTTTTGTTGAGATTATTACTTTTTGTTTCCTTTTTTTCTATTGCACCTCTATTTTATTTTATTCTGATTTATAGAAATGAATACTAAATAGAGATTACAAAGAAGCACACAATGCTGTTTCATAAAATGGACAGCAGCACCCACCAGCAGTGTCACTCTGGGACCCTCAGCAATGCGCAGAGTAAGGTGAGCACATAATCCAAATGAATGGAGAATGAGCAACTGTTTTCCTGCGTCGCTGATTTCTGTCTCAATATTTCCAGGTTAGTTACACACCTTTTATGTGATTACAGATGTTTATAAGCGAATACAAATCCCCAGTGATGTGTGCTCTGTAAGGTAAAAGTATGTCAGGTGTGTAAACAAGTTAAGTCTGACGGTACGTAGTTGAGAAAATGGTGGCCGACGTCTGCATCAATTGTTTTCTGTTGTTTGATCCTTGCGGCTCCGGCCATTTGTGGGTTATTGCTGTGTGTGTGTAGAAACCAGCTGTGTGTGTAGTACGATGTTCAAAGGGTAGTAAGTTAATGCTAAGGTTCAGACTAAGACCAGTTACGGCTGCAGCCTTGTTTTATGGCTCACATGTTAATAAAAGACAACGATACAGTTTCAGTTCATAGGATTTGGCGCCATGTTATAAGGTAGACATGTTTATTATTGACCTTCGTGTTCATGTAGTTCAAATATTATACAGCTTAACTGCAAATGCGATTTATTCTGTTGTGTAAAGTGAACACTTATAAAATATACAGTTATTACAAAAATACTCTTTTGATGAGAGGACAAAGATGACAGTTGTTTAAAGGGAGAAGTCAAGACATGATTGATGATAGACAGAAAATGTGATTTAAAGAGAAAAGGTTTGTTTTTGGTTTCATACAAATTTTGATAAGTTAATATAAATTTAAAACATGTGAGGAGACATTAATGTGAAAACAGACCTTTGAAAAATATATGGCTTCATGTTCCAATCCAAATGTGGATATAACCTGTGCTTCAATGCAAAGCAGACAAAATAACTGAAAATAATTCAAAGTTAAAATGAAGATGAAAATAAAGATAATCCGAATGAATGGAGAATGAGCAACTGTTGTCCTGCGTCACTGATTTCTGTCTAATATTTCCAATATTTCCAGATTACTCGTATCGGAGGATTATCTAGATATATCTGCCAGCGGAGACCTAGCCAGGACCTCTACATTAACATGTTTTTATTGTGTTAGCTGTAATTTGTTTGTTATTATGGCAAAAAACAAACCAGTTTTGTTTATATTACTTTGACTGCACAATAAGAATTGTAATAAGAATTTTTTTTTAAATCAGTGTCATCTCATTTTGGACCCAAGCTCTTCATACAGTTTATATATATGTATAAATATATATTCAAGATTCAAAACAAGTGTGTTTTTTGTGATAATGCACATTCACGGAACTACTCAAAGCTTATGAACTGTAATGCTCATTCTGTATTTAAATGTCTGAAATGAGTTTTTCTAGATATCAAAATGCATTTAAAATCCCAAATCTTATAACATATATTCTGCAGCACAGTACACAATGAAATGAGGTCAATAGGTAAAGCCGTGAGATGATAGATGACAGCTTTGATGAGCACCAGTCAGTACCGTATGATTGGATGTTCCTCACTTGCACTGCTTCGCTATAAAAGCAAACCGTTACAGCTAAACAAAATATCTCATTTGTTGAAGTCAATGGTGAAGAGCCCAACTCAAGGAAACACTGATCACCATGATGGGGACTTTTGTTAGCTGGATTTTAACTATATTAATTTTGTCAACTAAACGTTTGGAGTTGAAAATACTTAGAAAACTTAACCGTGTCAAAGATAAAAGACAAGTTAAAATTTACACAATCTTTCACAAGTTGAGTGAACAAATCATTTTTGAGCGGAGAGAGCGAAAGCGGGCATTGCCGCAATGAGGCAGGTGTAACATTTCTGAACACTAGTAAAATCATCTTTAACAAATAATTGCAAATAAACAATAAACAGTGATTTTGTCCGTCCGATCTGGTTCAGGCACACGTGGCCTCTCATGACTGTTACCTCTGTTACCGTTCTGGAGTACTTCTCAATGTTCTCCATAGTGTTCTTTTTTCATGTATTATCATGATTTTAATTTATAATAGTCATATATAAGGTGTGTATCATATCAAATGCATGTTTCACAACATGGCCGAAAGCATTTTCATAACCAACTAAGTTTATTTATTATAAGTAATTACAGCAGTACATGTTCTATCATAAAATATATTAGAGGCATTTCAACATAGACTGATTGTTTTGAGATCCCAATAAAGAAATACAGATCCTGAAGTTGAGCGAGTATCTCAAATGATCTGTTCTTAACCCAAGAGAAGATAAAAGATAATGAAGAATTTCCCAAATCAAATGACAATATATTGTGAAACACACATATTTTTGAACTTCATTATACAAGGTTCAATCAAAAAATTATCTATTTGTGTCTATTTGAGTTTTTACCAACAACCTTTATTTGGCAGATTAATTAATTAATTCCCAAAGCAACATATGTGCTCCCTAACCACAAAAGTTTTTTAACTTTTTTAAAGAAAAGGGAAATCGGCAGCCAGTTTCCACCCGCATTAGATTTAAATCGTCGTCATGGTCCTTTAGGGCGGTAACAGAAAAATCCCCCTTTAACCTTAAACTCACTGCTGTAGTCCACATCTCCTCCCGTCATCTTCTCTGAGCGACGCCTGTTTGTTCCATCACAACGAGGCACCAAATCGCTTGCAAAAACCTTTACTCATTCAGTTCCTCTCTGGTGAAATTAACCGCCAGCCTCATTTTGTTGCACTGTACTTGTATGTGTGTAATGACAATAAATTGAATCAAATCAAATCAAACCTGAGCTGCAACATCCATCACAATCTTCAAAAATCACCTCGACACATACCTGTCCCTTATTTATCCAAGTTACCAATGACTGTCAAGGTCGGTCTATGTTTAATGTCTATAAATATTTTCTTTCATGTTTGCTTACTTCAACTTTGATCCATCTTGTAACACGGCATGGTCAACTACCAGTACATATCAACATGGTGACAAACTGTTGAATGCTCTCCTACTTGTAAGATGCTTTGGATAAAAGTGTCTGCCAAATAAATGAATGTGCATGTAAATCTTTGTAGAATAACAACAACCAAGCACTCCTTTAAAAAAATGGACAGAAGATGAGAGAGATGATGGTGAATGTGAGGTAAAAGGGAAACAAGTGAAGATCAGGTGAGCTTCCACTGAAGATGTCAGGAACATCAGGAATATAAGGAATATAGCTAGTATGACTGTTATTATAATAGGTGAATGTAATAAATCCAGGTTGGTTGATGACTATCTGAGTGTTGATCCAGTCTTGATATTTAGACACTCTGGTGAACACACTTGGGAAACCGCGGACACACTCCAGAGATATAATTCCAGACTGAATCCACCTGGAGTTCTGTTTAGTGACCAGTGACCCTCCCTCATCAAACTGCAATGACAAACAGATTCCACTTATAACAACTGTTCTACAGTAACATTGAATCTGTGTTTGTATTTAATCCTCATTTAGATCTGAGATTTTATATCTGAACTTTATCATTTTAACAGTAAAAGAGATTCTGGTTTAGAGCAACATGGTGAACTACAGGTTACTTCAGGGGACTGTGAGCTGAAGTGTGATTATAAAAGATGAAGGATTGATAACTCACATTACAGTAGCCTTTCCCTCCACCTGACAGTCCAGCACACATCATGTTGTCTGTGATATTGAAACGTATATCTATATAAGCAATACTACAATTATACTTGCTGATGATTGGAATCTCCAGTTCTTGTAATGTGTCTGGAAAATCATCTGTAGAAACAATATAATATATAACAATATCATTCAGTACAAACGTCATATAACACTGTTTGAAATATTGTAATTGTTGTAACAGCTGTACACTTCTGGATTTTGAGACAATGTTCACTTACCTGAACTAGTGAAACCCCATCCTGTGACCCAACTTAGAAGTCCTTCATTAAATTCACTACCAGCAGCAGCCAGACAGACTGGTTTAATATAAGCAGTGAAGTCCACAGAAGAAGAGAGCTGGACCAGTGCTATGTCATTCTCATAAGTAGAGCGGGTATAGTTAGGATGTGTGACGACACGACTCACTGTTCTATTCACCTCATGTGTGTTTGGGCCAGACCGCTTCAGACGTCCCAAATAGATTATAATGTCTGAATTGTCTGAGCTATAAATACAGTCAGTTTTAATCCACGTGCTGTATGATGATTTGCACTTAAATTTAATATTGCTTGTAATCACTTACTTAAAAGAGGAGCAGACAGCTGAAGTCAAAACCCAGTCTTTATTGATGAGACTCCCACCACAGAAAATTTGATTATTCCTGATAGTGTAAAAGCCCACTTGCCAGGGCCAAAACCCTTCAGTCGCATCCACTCCACCAATAATCCTGGTGTTAAGTGAAGCTTGACCGCAAACTGATTAGAGAAAAGAATATGAGAAAAGCTTTGAATAAAGTGAAGAAAACTGTGTAGAATATCTTGAGTGTTGACGGTCTCATGGAGTTACGTACCATCTTGCTGACCAAAAGATCCTATAGTAGAAGAAAACAAATTCAAAATAAAATTAATGTTGCATAAGGATTATTCAGACCAGTCAAACACGACAAGGACCAAAAGTCCCTTACATCTACTATACTGGTTATATGACTTTGACAAACCCTTGGCATTTTGGGTAAAGCTAATCAGATTAAAATACATTTTTGAGAATAAGATTTCTTCTTTCGAGACAGAGTTTCAGTTAGCGTTTGCCTACCTGTCAGATATAGAAGTACAGCCAGAGCAACACACAAGACTGTGTTAGACCTCATTCTGATGTTTTCACTGATGACTTGATCTACAGCACCGCAGGCTTTTTAAAGAGGGATTCTGACTCCCCCCCCTTTCTGATTTCAACCTTTTCATTGGTTTTGAGACCAGCGATGACTGAAACATTTTGTGTCAAAGCAAAAACTTCTGTTTTCAAACTTAGATCTGATGTTACTCACTTTATAATAAACAAGTTTCATTTGTAAAGCTCACATCATTGTAGTATTCTACTGTTTCTTGTTCAGCATATCGCTGCCAAGTATTTTAATCAGCTTTATTGATTGCTGCTTATTTCAAATGTCTCACTATAGTATAAAGAGACACGTCCCATTATAGCTTATGTGTATTAAATGAATGTTTTTCAGTAATAACTGCTTTTTGTGATCAGTGACTCTCAGTTGTGTCCAAACGTGATGTCTGGGGGCGTTTCTTACTGTAGACGCTTTGATTGGAAAAAGCAAACGCATGTTTTTACATTTATATTTACATTTATTCATTTGGCAGATGCTTTTATCCAAAGCGACTTACAAGTAGTTTTTTACATTGGCACATTACTGCAGAGCAATCAGGGGTAAGGTGTCTTGCTCAAGGGCCCTTCAGTCATGACCTGCTGATACTGAGATTTGAACCAGCAACCTTCTGATCACAAGACCAACGCTCTAACCACCAGGCCACAACTGGGGTTTAGAGCATGTGCATATTCTCATTAAAATCTTCCCTGTACACCCCAAGCACATCATCTTTAAATAATCTATTTAAATAAAAAGCAAAGACATCAATATTCTTAAGTTGGACAGCACTTTCTCCCAGGACTGTAGATGAGTCTGTGGATGTGCGTGTCATCTCGAAAGCTCTTACTTTGGGGACTCATTGCAATGCTATGGCAAGAACTTGCAATGTTTTACGAATCTTGAATTAGTATTGTGTGAAGTGACAAGTATAACTGGTTTGAGTTATGATTTTTAGCTAGTTATGAATTTTAGTTATGAATGGAATGCTCTGAAAACGTTTACACATCATAACTGCTTTCGCCCCAAGCGTTTGAGCGATCCTGAATAATGGGCATCTAAAGACAAGGGGAAATATGTTTATATAACAATCCATGAAGCCAATCTACAAAGTTTTAAACTCTATATACTGTAACATTATCAGGAATAATATCAATCATTTATAAAAGGTAAACCAGAGGTATGATGTGAGGAAAACATACAAGTATACTGTCTTATAAACATGTGCTATAAAGTATTGAACTAGTAAACTGTAACTATGCCTTTAACTTGGAGCTTTTGCAGTACAAACGAAATATGTGGTTTCAAACTATAGTTGTTTACTCAGACTTTACTACTCAGAGCTTTACTATTATAAACAAAATAGTGAACCGATTTGGCGGAGCTGTGGCTCAGTGGTTAGCGCTCCAGACACGTGTGTGTTGACTGTTGGCTCACATGGACCCGTGTCCTCTCACCTGTGCTGATCTCTGCCTCCACTGTTTCTATACATCTTCCCAAAAAATAGTGAGCCTATTTGTCCCAAGGATTATTTACTATTTGAATAGTACACTTACAAGTAAACTACTATTTAAGCATTCTAAAATTGAACTTGAACTTTATCTAAGTGTGCAATATATCATCTGCACTCATCAGCATTGCTCTAGTCAAACTTTTCAATGGAATGTTTGTTTCGACCTCTGCAACACATTTAAAGTACCGACACAGAGCTGAAAAACTGGTATAAATACCTAAATAAATCATCTGTCAATTTGAATGAAAAGCTTTAATAAGAATATATACAATTGCCCTGAACCGCAAGCTGACAAAATCATTCACTGTGGGCATTTATCGACATGGTGACAGCTGGAGTTTGTTTTAGTTGAATATAAATCTAAACCAGAGAGACGGTTGCGGTGCCTCTTGCCGTCCAGTTGCCAATCCCCATTTTACATAGTCTAAAGCTCAGTTTATAATCATGCGTAGGACCTACACCGTAGCATTCGCAGAGCCATACGCCGTAACCTGACCGCAAGTACTTTGATTGGTCTGTTTGAACCCCTCCCTCGAGTCATGTTTACTCAAACGCATTTCCGAATGAATTATCGAAGTAAATAATTTGTTCTTCTGTATTTAACATCTCAAGCTGCAATAAAAGTGACGGTTTACTCGTCGCTATCACTGCTAATGCTTCTCAAACGAGCTTCTTCTTCTTCAACTCTTGCTACACAAGCAACACGTGTTTGGACACTGAGGCCTAGTTGTCATTGCCTGTCGACGTGGGCAATGACACAGAAGTATAAATGAAAATGATACAAGGCATGGAGGCGGACCACTGGTGTCAAAGTGATGTGGTGCTGCGTGTCTCGCCGATGTATGAATACCTGTTGAAAAGCGATAACTTTGCCATGGTTTAGTTTGTAAAGTTGACACCGGACATATTAATTAACATTAAGAGCAAGAATCGTGTCTTTCAGAGTTGTTATTGGTTGGTTTGTGTCTCTGTCCTCCAGGTTACACGGAACTGTGCAGAAATACTCAAATGCACGTGTTGCTGGAGTCAGATTTATGGTCACGTGACAGCTTGAGGGCTGTTTATATGAGGTTCTTTATTGATTGGAGATGATGCTAATGACACAACATACCGTCTCATCCGTGAAGCACAACTCCTTAAAAATGATTTCATTTTTCTCAGAGCGTTTCCAAGATTCAGGTTATCTACTGAGGTAGAAATATCTATCAAAATCAGTTGACACAGATAAAATATATAAAACATCACATACACAACGATTTTGTATCATAATAGGGTTGCCACCTTCAATACAGAAAAAAAGGCGCAGCAGGGGCCACGATGACCACAGTCCCGATGGAGTGCCAGTGGTGGTATATTAAAGCAATAAGCCCCAAGAAGCCGTGGGTTACAGTGCATTTTATAACAGCTAAGGGGCGTTGTTAGGCACGACGCGAAGCAGAGTGCCTAAAACCCCCTTAGCTGTTATAAAATGCACTGTAACCCACGGCTTCTTGGGGCTTATTGCTTTATTATAAAACGGTTAATACATATGCATAGTAAAGTTTCATGAAGTAAAACACACCAAAATTATGTAATTATTTTAATAAAAATATATTCTTCCGCCAAACAAAGTAGTTCCTCAGAAACAGGTGCGGCTGCCAAGCAACACAGACGCAGCAAAGAACACAATAAAATGTGATTAAAGACTGTGGTGTTTATCTATTAACATTAACATGTATCTATTTTTATACATGAACAGTGTTTTAAAGTCAATAAACATACGTGTAACCAAGTTCCATAAAAGGAAGGAAGGAAGCAAGGAAGGAGACGGGAACCGGCGAACATAAACAAACTTTTAATTAATAAATAAACTCAAACGTAACTACCACACCATAAAATCCAGGCCTGTTCCTCTCTCACTGACCGATAGTTCGTCCTTTTATATGCTCCACAAAAAAGTTTTATAACAAAAGTTAAAACATGTTTTCATAAAAAGATTTAGATTGATTTTAACAATTGTATTAATGTTAAGTAAATATATTTATGTATTTATTTATCCTGTGTTTATATAGTCTATTGTTAATTCTATTGATTGATGCAACTTTTTAAATTGGTTAAATAGCCTAGTTGTTTATTTTATTCACATATGTACTATATTTTGATTAAATATGTATTAAATATATCTCTCTTATCTCTTATTAAATGAATGCTTATGTGTCTGACTGTGCAACTTAACCTTAATAAACAAATCATACCATAACATGATTAATGTACATTATTAACATTATTTCTTAATAGGCAGTATATGAAATCTAACGCAATCAATCAAAAACTGTAGGTGATAAAAAACATGACACTATCTGCCTCAGGAGATGATGGAGGTATGAAGAAATGTGAGACGGTGCTCTGATTTCCGTGAGCTCGAGCATGTTGTGAATGTTGCTCTTCCGCACATCTGACAGGCCGCCGTGAGCCACAGACAACACTCGCAGACACATTGTGCAATGGCCTTGATATTCATTGCCGCTGACACTTTCCAGCCAAGTATTCGATTCCTCACACTTTTTTTATTTATTTTTTATTAAATACTTGTAGAAGATAACAAAAACAGTAACATTAACAACAACCATTATCGTCGTCAATACAACCTCCAGATTCCCTCAATCCAGACTAAATTCCTTCGGTCTTTCAATCCAGATTAAGTGCCAAATCCTTAACACAGCCACTGTTCTTGTAGCTTTTAAGATTTTAGAAAACTCAACAGACTCAAAGTACATTTTAAACTCACGTTTAAACCTAAAAAAAAGAGGAGTGCATTTAGAGAATTTAGATTTGTGAATGTGAAATTTAGCTAACAGAAAAATAAGGTTTATAAAATAAATATCACTTTTCTTTTCACATTCATGAAAACCAAAGTTTCTCTGAACAGAAAGAACAGAGGGTATCAATGTCATTCTTACATCTTTTGAGAAAGCACTTATAACTGGGTAAAACAAAACAAAAAAAGGTGATTTCTCTCGTTTTATTAGTCATCAGGTATTTGGAGGTAAAGTCCAAACTTTTTTCCACGGAATATCACTTACAAAACCATTTAAATAAGAAACGACACAGAAACAGATTCCTCCACTCTCGTCTGTATTCTTGCATCCGCTTTCGTTTCAGATGTTTCACTGTCAGAGCCGGACGCAGGGGATGTCTGGACCCTCTGCCATCGTTTTAAGAGGATTCTCTGTTGCCAAGGGAACCGACGTCCCGCCCTCCTCTGACTCTGATTGGCCGTGATGATTAACCAGCAAACCAACGATGGCAGCGAGCATTGATTCGATTACGGGACGATTCCGTATTTCACGGGACGGTTGTCAACCCTAAATAATCTGTAAGATTATTACTTTGTCTAGGTATACAGCTTTCATGAGTTGAAGGGTCTAGTCGACGGAGCAATCAGAGGAACCGAGCTCGGGGACCAAGAATGACACAGACACAGAAGTGTAGTTCACTCAAAGTCAAAGTTTACTAAAGATGGGTTCAGTATATATATGCATAAGTAGGAAGTGACGAACATATCACTTATATCTGAACATCTCGCACAATAACAAGATAACACAATAAATCTGACATTGGTTAGGTCAACGTGTACTGAGCACGCTGTAATAGATGGAGATCGGTTAGACAAAACATATATCTGTACTTGCAATGTTGAAATAGATGGGACACAGAGAATTCTGGATTCTCACATAATCGTGTGAGTATTTGTTCGTAAAGACCGACATTAAAAGCGATTGCAACCAGACGGTTATTACAGTAAAAACCACTAGAGGGCAATGTTTACTAGGAACACTGAATGACGTCACGCCGGATTAGTGTGACAGGATTATTTCACTCACATTCAAAGTTTGACTGACGTGTGTCCCGTCGTGTCGGTTTATGTAAAGATTAAAGAAGTTGTTAAATCAGTGGCGTCATTTTAATTATTTTTCACTTCCGGTGGGATAAAGTCTCCACGTGACCAGAAACGAAAGTGAAAGAAAGGCGTCGTCACGGGACTTTAAACTAAAACAATGGGCGTATAAGTCTGCCTGATGTGGTAAGTTCATATGTTCATGGGTTTAATAGCGTTAAGGCGTCAAAATAATATGCTGTTGTTTGTGTAGTGCGCTTTGGGTTTGACATGGTTTTCAAACGTCTGATGAAACCACAAATAAAAGAAACAGCGTCGATAAAAATCATTTATGTAAATAGTTAAGGACTCACACCCCGCTGACTATTGAATATAGACCGAAAAATGCTCTAAGGACGTTTTGCTGTGTTATGATAACCTCATTTCTGAATGTTTTTGGTTCCACTACCCTCAAACTGTTTCTGGCATTCCTCACTTTGGAGGTAGTGTAGGGGTCCGAGCCCCACCTGCCCCCAATAGCCAAAAACAAAAGGGGAATAAACTTTAGGTCCACTGTCTGTCTTGGTTTTCACTGCTGGATCCGAAAATTAACCTCTTTACTACAGTTAACCATGATGAACCATGTTCTTGCCATTTGTAATCTATACACCGAAAAAACATGGTTACTAAAATTGTACCACAAAAAACATGGTTTATTTTCGTAAGGCATTTATAGCATATCTGCAATCAAGAGTTTTCTCGTCTGCAATACGTCTCTGAGACGTCTGCTTTCAGATGTTATATAGACATCTAGAAGACGTCTGTAATATGTTTATGATTTAGAATGGATATAAAACTGCTCTTTCTAAGATTTCTATCTGTTGCTTTTACACAGCAGATGTTTCCAGATCTCCAGATCTTTAGCAGACGTCTTACAGACGTTCGTGTGTTAGCTGGGTAACCATGTAAGGATAACGTTTTATTCAAACATTTTAGAATGGAATGTTAATAAAATGCTCTTTTTATGCTACTCCGAGAACGTTCTTGTAAGCTTTGAAGAAACATTGGTGTTTTCACATAAAGGTCTTCTTGACTGCGTAAGGAGCTATCAACTCCGGCCCTCCACAATGAGTCGTCATGAAGTGAGAAAGGAGGAGGTCGAGGTTTATCAGAGCCAGATGCCCAGAGTATCATCTCCAGATCCGAGCTGTGTGTCAGTGAGGAGTGATCAGTCCATGAGACAGCCGCCTGTATTCAATGATGGAGCAGTGACCTTTGACCCCAGGTATTAGAGCACACTGCAAACTGCACCTAATGCATTTAATACTTTAATTTAGAATAGAACCATTGCTATTTACCAAATCCTATACATTTGTCTTTTCTCCGCATCAACAGGTTGAAGAGATCGAAAACATCATCTCCAGGGCCCAGCGGTGTGTCATTGAAAAGTCATCAATCAATTTTGGAACCTATAGAATTCAGGGATGGAGCAGTGAACTATGACTCCAGGTACATTAAGAAAGCTACTTATTTATTAATCGAAACTTAATTCCAAAGCACTTAACAATGGATTCAAGCAACACTGTTCAGTGTTTTAGTTTTAGAAAAAACCTTCTTTGGTCAATCTCAACAGGTTGAAGAGACCTAGAGTGGCATCTCCAGAACCCAGCTGTGTGTCAGTTCAGTTTGATCCGTCTGTGAGGCAGCCATCCGTATTCAGTGATGCAGCAGTGAACTCTGATCCTCAGTTAGTACTTACATGCAATCTATCACAGTCTTGACTCAAACTGGACAGATGTGTTACAGTAACATGGTCCCAGCTTCTGGGATTTTCACAACACTAGTCAGACACATCATATCACTGTGTGTATTTTTCATGATGGTTGTTCTCATGACTTTGATTGTAACAGCAGTAAGGAGTTGTGGTCCAGACAGAACAAGACAGAATCAGACCTGCTGGAGGAGACTGAAGACGTGAAACAGGATTGTCCTGATGATTCAGTGGAAGATGTTCTGCAAAGAGTCAAAGACAAACACAAGAGCATCATGAAGAACAAGTATGAGAATTTATTTGAGGGAATCAAAGCACAAGAGAATCAAACCCTCCTGAAGAGAATTTACACACAGCTGTACATCATAGAGGGAGAGAGTGAAGGAGTGAATGAAGAACATGAGGTTTTACACATGGAGAAACAGCCCAGAAGAACACAAGACTTACAAGACACTCCAATCTACTGCAATGACATCTTTAAACCTCAATCACATCAAAGACACAAAATCAAGAGTGTTCTTACTAAAGGCATCGCTGGAATTGGAAAAACTGTCTCTGTGCACAA
>NC_136771.1:24500405-24555405 GCF_947034865.1 Barbatula barbatula
TGGACTGGACGGCTGGCACTCTGTCCTACTACAGCGTCTCTGAAACGCACACACTCGCACACTTACACACATTCAACACACTATTTACTGAACCGCTATATGCTGGACTTGGTATTTATCCGGGTTCCTCTGCGCGGTTGTTTTAGATTGAGGCATGTATTATGGAGAAAACGTTACGCAAAGGAATTTCAATGATTCCAGTCGGTCACTCCGCCTTTACTGAGGGATATTGATTTTGTTATAAGGGAACATGATGTAATAGTCATGACTGAAGGGCATTGTTAGGCACGGCGGATACAAATATTTATTAAAGTGTTGTTTTTAAGGAAAAGTCACAAATTGTTATATTTCATATATAGTAAACACTAAAAATAGTACAAAATGGTACGCAAAAAGCTATAGTTGCTGTATTTGAGCAGTGAAAATAGTAGCTTGGTAGCTGTGCCATAACGTGAATAACTTTCATCACCTGTTACAAAACCATTTCTACATATTTGTATTAGTATGCTCAATTGAAAGTGTGCATGTCTCAAGTTTATTTCTTCTAAACCATGACAAGCGTGTAGTACATAACACATATTTTTATATATCGGACACTGTTTGGTATTTTGTTTTTATGCAACTGTTATACATGCTTGGTACTGAAGGGAAAATTTTATATTTTTCTGTTTGTTTAGCAGTTTACACACAAATTAAGCAATAAATAATGGTACTACTGACTGTTGCCATGCAATCTACAGTAGTGGCGTCTGTGTCCCTGTTTCCATCTGGTATCTTAGCAGACAGTCAGATCACAAGAAGCGAGCACTAAATACAGGTGTAAACGTGGTTCAAAACTGTATTCATTTTTTGGTCGGATCCTTTAGTTGAAGGTTAATAAAAGCCCTTCAGACACCATCACATTTGTATTGTAAATACAAAAAGACCCGATGTGCCCCCATTAAGAGACCCCTGATTGTCACCAAACAACTGCACTAAACTCCATCTAAAGTCCAGTCAAATTTAAAACACATGCTAATGCCAGATCTCGCCACCAGGTGTAAACAGGGCCGTATGTCTGAATCTGTGTTAAGTAAAAACAAACATTTTTTACATTAAATTAGATTCTTAAGTGTCAATCTAGAGAGCAATGTTCTCTAATATAAACATATTTAGTTGTGTATTCTATGCTTTTTCTTATTGTTATTATAAACATTTAAAAAATTATGAAATGTACTCCATGTCCTAATTAAAATGAATAAATCTGGATTGTTGAACGTGTCATTAAAATTTTATTTTTTAATTGTGTGGAATGTTTTTAGTTATTTTTTGCTTAATTTTTTTTGCATATTTTAGGATTAATTCTTGTCATAACATAGTTGATAGTAAAGATCATTTTTTTTAGAAAATGTGATGCTGTGAAGTAGTTCCAGGTCTGTTGGCGCATACGCTTTAAATCACTTAACACGGTTAGCCGTTATTTCAAACAGCCGTTATCCCGCCACAGTCCGCAAGCTGACGCATTTACACAAAATTGATATGAAGGCCTACATCATGTAAAGTCACATCAGAAATCATGATGCATAAAGTTACCACCACTAATCGGAGAAATTGAAGCTGAAGAGACAGACGCAGGTAATCGCACTATATCGCTCTCAGATACACATAGACACGACTCCGTGTTACCAGTCACTGTATAAAAACACTATACAGACGTTATTGTATTTTATGCTGAACTTGGCGGTCTAATAACAAAATCCTCACATCTGAGGAAAACGGACATTATGAATGACTGACAGCTTTCCTCACCTCGTCAGTCAGGAACACAGACATGCGCAGTGAACTGTAAACAGTGACCAATCAAACGTGAGAATGGAATCTTGCACTAATATAAATGTCGTCTATTCAAAGGGAAAGACTTTGTAATGAATCGTATTGTTTGAAAGCAAACTTTCTCTTCAAATGGGTCACATTTTCTCGTCAGGATCAGCTTAAAAAATGTCCAGTCCTGCAGTCCAGTTTGAGCCAGTGTTGCATATGATTAAGGACTCTGTAAATTGTTTCATTGAAAAAGCGAGTGCTTTTGAAATGCTTTCCTCAACAATATGGTTTAATGATGAAATAACTCTTCACATATTTTAGTGTACACAAATGCAAGATATAGACTCTTTGAATGTTACATATTATTTGAAAAAACTACTTTAATACCTACAGGTACTCTTTATTCATTTGTAAGTAAATGTAACATGACAAACTGTAATGATTTTGAATAAATTTGTGTAGTTGCGTGTTTGATTGGCTAGACGTTGCATAATCTGTTATAAAAAATACATTTTATGAATCAGTGTTTGTGTTTAATATTGTTTCATTGTGTTTATTGTATTTTCTAAATGGTGTTAATATGGTTAAATTCTGGCTTCTGGTCTATCAGCCACATGTGGCCCACATAAGGGCAAACAGTCCTTTACAGAACTCAGCTAAGGGTGGTAAAGAGGATGAGGACCAGATCTGGGCCGGGAAACACTTAAGTGGGCCACAGGTCAGCAGTTTATTTGGCCGAGATCTGCACCAAAGGAAATTCGCTTTATTCCTGCTTCACCATCACACACCTCACACTTCTGTATTTACATCACACACATCCTCCGGGCGTCCTACGTCACATCTTACGACAGTCACAGGAAGTATCACAATAGACCATTAACACAATCTACATATAGTATTTTTAAGAAAATGTTGATGAGCAGGCAGGCAGTGGATTTACAACAAAGTTCATAACACAGCATATTAAGTATGTTTTTTTTTTGTGGATGCCCCGAGTGCAGGTACTCCCAAATCACCCACATGTAACACCCAACATAGGTTATAAATTATAAATGTAAACAGGTGGGAAAAATTCAAATTTGTTCTCTTTTGGTGGGGGGTAGTTTTTTTTCCTGTAATTGGATGAAATAAATGTTAGTTTAAGTGCAATTTAATCAAATGTGGTTTTTCGTCACACAAACAGCTATACACATTATACTTCTAGTGGTGAAATGTAGGTAACAAAATACAATATGTTATGGCATCAAAACCATTGCTTAACCATGCTAACATGCCCTCTCTTTTATTCCACATAGGCTACACAGAACATACTTTGTCAAACTTCTATCTAACAATGTTTAACAAAAAAATGACCTGAAAAGTTGAGTGGCACCACCTCACCTAATTTTTTAAGGCAATTGGTCTGCCAACAATCATCTGTTTAATAAATATGTATTTGTAGAATAATATAGAACATGTACAGTACTAGTCTCTGTATCAAAAGGGTGGAGCTGTTATACTAAAGCAACATCACAGGTGAGTCTGGATAAATCACAAATCCAGCATACAGAGGTTGAGTGAATGCTGTGTTGAATGTGTGTAAGTGTGTGAGTGTGTGTGTGTCAGAGACGCTGTAGAAGGACAAAGTGCCGGCCGGCCCGTCCACAAACACTCCTACTCGATTAGATGGAGGTGATGTTGAAGGTATATCTGTCTGCTTTAGATTGTGACAGGCAGAGTAACTTCTGCTAGAGCAGTAGAGGTTCCAGGACTTGTCATTGTATCCAAACCAGCAGTCTTCACTAAGACCTTTCCTGCTGATTCCTTTATAAACCACTGAGATTCCAGCTCCCCGTCCGCTCCATTCAGCCTCCCAGTAACAGCGTCCGGTCAGACTCTCTCTACATAACACCTGCTCAAAACACTCAAATCTGTCTGGATGATCAGGATACGACTGCTGTTCTTCCACACGCATCACCTTCTTGTTCTCCTCAGACAGAACGAGAAGACTGTGGGCTGTGTTTGGATCCAGTGTAAGATCACACGTATCTGAACACAAGAACAGAGATTTAAGGAGGTCTTCTTAAATACATATCATACAAATACAACACATACTCATCACAAGTATGTAAAGAAAAACAGGTAACAAAAGTGAATTTGATGTTTGACATTGGCCCTGATGATAACAGCCTGTAAGAAAGAGGATGTGTGTTTGTATGTGTGTTTAAAAACATACATTTCCGTAGTCCTGGTGTAATTCTGGCCGGTCCTCCAAAGTCTATACTAGAGTCACACACAAAATTAGTTAGAAAAAATAAATTTTAAAACCTCTTTATTTTCTTATTACCATATAATAGACATTAAATGTGATGCAAATTTGAGTGAGATACTTGAGTTTGTTGAGTGTGTAGTTTGGATCATTGAGTCTCTCAGAGAGCATCTGAAGTGATGAGTGTTGTGGGTGATTGTAACTCAGGTCGAGTTCTCTCAGGTGTGATGGGTTTGAACTCAGAGCTGAAGCCAAATAACAACATCCTTCATCTGTCACCATACAACCTGATAACCTACACAGGGACGAAACACACAACATTTCTCAAAAGACATTAATCAAAGCAAAAGATATCGTCCTGGAAAATCTCTAAAGACACACGCCTCAGTATCTGCAGATGACAGTTGTGAGTCTTGAGAGCATCAGAGATCAGCTTCACTCCTGAATCCGGAAGATCATTGTTACTCAGATCCAGCTCTCTCAGAGACTTTGAGGACTGAAGAGCTGAAGAGATGATTTCACAACACTGGTGAGTAAGTTTGCTGTCAACAAGCCTGTAACAAAGAATTCAATAAATTACAGTAGGTCATTTGACTTGTAGCACATTTTGCATCAATCTCCATCATAGGAATGCTCATATGGACCGTTTAACAGTTAATATTCAGATAATGAGCATAGGTTCTCGGTTAGGGAAATGAACTGAAATGAGCATCCCTACTCAATCAGGAACCAAGACCAAACTAATTGTTATGTTATAATAATGCTTGTAGCTGCATTCAGTTACATTATACTATTACCATTCCTGCCTAAAACATTCCTCTGTTGTTTGATATTCATTAGGGTTAAGGTTACAAAAATCTTCAAACAAATATACATTTAATAAATCACAACTCATAAGCTCTCCTTTCTAGTCAAAAACATTTACTGAATAACGTTTAATCAAAGTTGCTGAGTGCAGCTGTAACATGTCAGAGAAGGCCTGGTCCTCCCAGCTGAGACTGGTTGCATTATACTATTATTCGTTTCTGCATTTCACCTGTTCCCCATTGTTTAACACTTTAACACATTTAACTATTTAATGCCCTTGTGTTTTTGTCCCTTTTCGGTCCTGTTTAGCTGTTGCTCCTCTCACTAAGTTCCAAACTCTAACCTGTGTTTTTGCATGATAATGCAGCAGTCTAACTCTTAATATAGACTTTAAAGAAGCAATACTCACAGAGCTCTTGTGCAGTTGTTGACAGCTGGTATGAGTCTTCTTCTCCCCTCCTGTGTTGTGTTGTATTTCTTCAGATCAAACTCATCCATCACCTCCTCTGACATCTGAAGCATGTAGGCTATTGCTGAACAGTGAGCGGCAGAGAGTTTCTTCTCTGAGTGTTTGTCTGATCTCACAAACTCCTCGATCTCTCTGTACAGAGTCTGATCATTCACTTCAAACAGACACAAGAACAGATTGATGCATCTTTCAGTGGAGATGCACTCAGAGATGTTCAAATTTTGTATTTTGCCTTTAATGTACTGTGTGGTTTTCTTGATGGTTTGTGATGTGTCCACCGTGAGTGTCAGAAGATCCTGTAAGAGTCTCTGATTGGACTCCAGTGAGATGCCCAGCAGAAATCTCAAGAAAAGATCCAGATGACCAGTTTTACTCTCGAGAGCTTTATCTACTGCACCTTTGAGTAAAGTGTAAATTACATCCAAAAACTGTGACGTCTCTTGGTTATTGTAGTAGTAAAACACGTAGAATGCAGCGAGGAACTCTTGAAAGCTGAGATGTATGAAGCTGTAGATTTTCCTCTGATGACTGACAGATTCCTCCTTAAAGATCTCAGTACAGATGCCAGAATACAGCGAGGCGTCAGTGATGTCGATCCCACACTCTCTCACATCCTCCTCATAGAACATCACATTGCCCTTCATCAGCTGTTTGAAAGCCACTTCAGCCAGTTTCACAATCACATCTCTGTTGATCTCTGGATCTCTCTCTGGATCAAACTTCTCATTCCTCCTCTTCATCTGAATCAGCAGGAAGTGGATGTACATTTCACTCAGAGTTTTGGGGATTTCTTCAGTGTGATCTTGTGTCAGGATCTTCTGAAGCACAGTGGATGAGATCCAACAGAAGACGGGTATGTGACACATGATGTGGAGGCTTCTCGCTCTTCTAATGTGGGACATGATTCTGCTGAACTGATGCTCGTCGCTGATTCTCTTCCTGAAATATTCCTCCTTCTGAGCGTCGTTGAATCCCTGGATCTCTGTCACACACGTGATGTATTTGGAGGGAATCTGATTGGCTGCTGCTGGTCTGGAGGTGATCCAGATGAGAGCGGAGGGAAGCAGATCTCCTCTCATGAGGTTTGACATCAACACAGCCACTGATGAAGTGTCAGTCACATCAGAAACTTTCTCACTGTCGTCTGAGAACATCAGAGTCATTCTGCTTTCATCCAGACCATCAAAGATGAACACAACTTTACACTCCTCATAAATCTGCGAGTCCACATCATGAAGTTCAGGATGAAAGTCCAGCAGCAGTTTGTGAAGACTGTAGCGATGCTCTTGAATCAAGTTCAGCTCTCGAAACGGAAGCAGGAACATGAAATCTACGTCCTGATTGGCTGTTCCCTCGGCCCAATCCACAATGAACTTGTGCACAGAGACGGTTTTTCCAATTCCAGCGATGCCTTTAGTAAGAACACTCTTGATTTTGTGTCTTTGATGTGATTGAGGTTTAAAGATGTCGTTGCAGTAGATTGGAGTGTCTTGTAAGTCTTGTGTTCTTCTGGGCTGTTTCTCCATGTGTAAAACCTCATGTTCTTCATTCACTCCTTCACTCTCTCCCTCTATGATGTACAGCTGTGTGTAAATTGTCTTCAGGAGGGTTTGATTCTCTTGTGCTTTGATTCCCTCAAATAAATTCTCGTATCTGTTCTTCATGATGCTTTTGTGTTTGTCTTTGACTCTTTGAAGAACATCTTCCACTGAATCATCACGACAATCCTGTTTCACGTCTTCAGTCTCCTCCAGCAGGTCTGATTCTGTCCAAAGGTGAGCAATACTGGATCCTTTCATGACTGTGTGTGGTTGTAGCACAGGACGTGTTCTAAATCTTTTTCTACACTGAGGACAGTTAAAGTCTTCTGATGTTCTCCTCTGATTCCAGTAACAGATGATACAGTGTCTGCAGAAACGGTGTCCACAGGTAATAGACACTGGATCTGTCAGAACCTGCTCACAAACTCCACAACTGGACTGGGTCAGAACATCCCTCTGCATACTGAACAAACACACCGTTATGAATTTCACAAATTTTATGAAACTTATAACTTTTATTCACATACCAATGTTTTCTGAGAAAATATTACATAGACATTCAAAAAAGTTGCTTAAGTAGGCAAGATACTGTTTGTGTAATTTCCAAATATAATTAAACATAAATCCTTTGGTCTATAGTTTATAGCAATAGGTTTTTCCATCTGTTCTATGATGAGGAGCAATACGCCCCACAAAGCCATGAGTTTACAGTGATTTAATAACAGCTAAGGGGTGTTGGTAGGCACGACGTGAAGAGTTTTGTCTTACCTGGGGTCAGAGGTCAGTGTTTCATCTGTGAATTCAGAGGACATAACTACTGATCTGATACTTCTCATAGACACACAGCTGGATACTGGGGATGCCGCAATGTCGTCCTCCATCTCCTCAATGTCCTCACGGACACTCATTATAGAAGCAGGACTGGTCTTCCTTCACCTCTATCAAAAGAGACAGTGGCCAGATCTGAAAATACAAAAATCCAAACAAAATTAACAACAATTACAATTATTGCACAAACAGCTGCTGTCTAATTTTAAAGTTTACCTATACAATACATAGGCTAAGTTTCTTTCAGAATTTTGAATAACCAGGAAAAACACACCGCAAAAAATCATGGAGAAATGTTTCCACATTCATTTATTTTATATGAAAAGTTTAAAGAAATCAATACTGTATGGGTACAACAGATCACTGTGAAAGTACCAGAAAATTCTGTCATCAAGTATTATAGTTAAAAACATTTGGGAGATCACCGGGAGATGTCTATTTAATGTCTGCATTTACACATTGCTCATCTCATTATAAGACGTTTATCAGATGTTTTTACCACGCAGATGTTTTCCCTTGATGTAAAAACATCTGCTTAACAAAAGAGCAGTACCACATCCATTTGTAAAGGTGCCTTCTAGATGTCTATATAGCATCTGAGCAGATGTCTCTGAGACGTGATGCAGATGACCAAACTTGTATTACAGATGGTGACAATCAACAAAATAAAACGTCATGCCACAGTGCATGGTGGGTAAAAGCGTAGTAGTATAAAACTCCATCATTCCCAGCGTGCAATGCCGTTGATCTGTTTATCAGAATTAGTTTGTTGATGGTCACCACATGTTCATATACCCTGAACCTTGATGGCGATGTTCATCCATATTCTACTGTAGTTTTTTACATACTGTTTTCACAAAATCTTCTATGCACTTGAACCCCCTGATTTACCATTCAAGAGCAGAAGTTGCAGTAAATGTGGCATACCCTCCGAAAGATGGTAAGAGACTCGACTGATGGTTTTATTATTTATTGCCGTTTCAGAAAATCAACTCCATAAACCAACGTGAGAACTTGTGCCTCTTCGGGGGTTGCCAAAATACAATCAGCCTTTGCCGTTTATATTGTTAACATGCCGTTTCTGACTCTGTTGTCGTATTTTCCTTAGCTTACCATAAACCTTTACTGTTTAGTGTTAGCGCATTCATTCCGTGGTCAAGCAGCTTCTTCGTTAGGCAATACAACACTGTAAGCAGGTAGGAAGAAATGGTTTTCAATATAAAAGTCAAGTATCCTAAAAACGGAACAATTATCTTCAACAGGCCTTTAAAACAGGCAAATATATATATACATATAACAGATGCAATTACATTTTCATGACACCAACCCAAATTACGAAATATATATATATACATAAATACACATACACACACATACATATATATACACATATATACACACACATATATATAGAAATAAAATCAAAAATAAGAACAAATGCTTCTAAAGCAGATCAAACAATGCATCTGCCCTCTAGTGTACAAAATAAGACACAGCAAGCACAACAAAATGGGTTTGCTGCAGTAAATGTGATGTGTATTTAATGCCTAACAACAAACTCTATTTGGTTCCATTCTTATTGCGTTGGCATAACGACAATACATCACAAGTTATAACATGCCACAGCTCTTACACATAGAGTTAAAGGACAAGACACCAACTCAAGGAAACACGGATCACCATGACAGGGACTTTTGTTAGCTGGGAAGGTTCTTAAAATATAAAACATCTGGACAATTTGCATGTATTTATAATTTTGATCATATGCTTAACTTTCTTCAAATAATTGACCTTCTACAGTAAGATCGGAACCTATTCCCCTTGTTGGCGACTATTTAAAACGAACGATTATTTTCATGTTCAATAACACGTTCTGCTTGAACAAATGGATGATTTAAGAAGTGTATATGGAAATAGACTAACAGACTAAGCACACATTTATATTCAAGTGACAAGTTTACACGCACCCTGGTAAGGAGAGTAAAATTAGATTGAGGCAATACTGCGTTTAAACTTCACCTCACGTAACACAAAACTTCGATTAAAGAGATGCGATTAATCCATCGCAGCAAACATATTTAAACGTAATAAAAGGCATATACTTTCATATTGTGTACGCGATAACTTTAAGTTAACGATAGATGTTTACTCACTGCAAAAAGCACCTATGAATCCTGAATGCTGCTTCTTCAGCCTCTTCCTTGAGAGACACCCAGATGCTTTCAGTTTCGGTTTCACTTGTCAACACACCGACGGGATTTCCCTCATTATTTGTTCCCTCAATTTTAAAATGTATCTTGTAATAAAGCTCTTTATATCAAATGTGTGCTCGTTATGAGGAACAATCTTTCACAGACGCTTAACTGAGTGGGCACTGAGGCTGCTGATTCACACGCAGGTGACCGTAGTGTCGTGACGTCAAGGCAGTTTGCATGCGATCCAAGATAAAGTTGCCTCTCTGTCTGACTGTCTGTGATCCTATTTAAACATTCAGATTAAAAATAATAATACCATTTATTGGCGTGATGTAATAATTATATAAACTGTTGTGTGTGTGTGTGTGTTGGATGATGTTTTGTAGATCAACTAGTTTTCACAGACTGGGTCGCAAATCTGCGTGTTTTAATGATGCAATGGTGGCAGAATACGGATCTCACTACACCAATGTGAAGGCTACGAACTCGGAAGGCCACATTCGAAGGCTGCATCATTTATTATTTTAGTTATTATTTAAGGTTTTATTTCAGATAAGCAACCGTTTAATTAAACTACAGTGATTACGTCATTTAAGGAATACATTTGACTTTATTTGGTGACAAATATTTTCATTGTTGCTCCATCACATAGTGACTTTAATATTATAGAATCTAATGTAAAATTTGATCTGATGAGTTCTGTTCTGACTTGGAGAACTAAAAAAGCCAAAATGATTACTTTTGTGTATTTCGATGAAAAAATATATTTTTTACGTTTATATTTATTATTAAAGCACACGCTTTTATACTCATTTTCTTACAATAAAAGGTCATCAACATTTTGCCAATAATATGTGTAGGCCTACTACAGTAGTTTACATCGTGCGGGTCCAGACTTAATTGACGCAAGTAACAGCACAGAGTTTTTCTCCGGCTCAACAAAGCACATGACTGAACTTATGAAAATTCATATTTTTTAAACTATATGTAAACCACTGTTTTGTGTGAATATTGTCGTTGATTACGATCTGTGAAACAGCACTAGTGGCGATCTCCATCTCAAAAGCAGCGTTGCCTTGCGTTGATGGTTTCATCGCAGTTACATCATCGTCCTGCATAGGGGTGGAACTTAAACCTCCATTATGCTGCTTGGGTGTAACTCTAAAATAAAAAGCGAGGAGACGCCATTAAGAGTCTACCCTACACCCTCTCCCGAGGATTTAAAAAGACATAACGTGGTAAGTTCAGACGTTCATTATGATACATGTAAATATATAAACTAACTGCTGTAACTTGTGTTACTGCGCTTTTTACATTGGATTTTAAACCGCCGATATATTTTCTTCACTCACGAGCCCACGGTCAAGCAACTCTTTATTATAAGGTCATTTAAATGAACGAAGTTATTTTTATATGTATTTGGACTTCCGTATTGCAATTGAAACAACGGCAATGTTTCCGTAGATATTTGTATGACATACTGTCTGAATGAAAACTTTTAGTCACTATAGTCACTATACGGTTTCCATCTGTTATTGTCTGCAAGCAGACGGCGTGCGACTTCACAAATAAGTAGATCGAGACCGGAGCCTGTTGCATAGATACTAGTCTAGTCTAATCCGTTTTTCTGGTCATATTCTTTCCAGGGGCTAAATTAAAGGTAAGACTAACTAATTGTGAGACTAGTTTTTAAGACGCCTGCCTATTTTTTCAAGAACATTTTATAATAAATAGGCTATCTTATCAATGTGGGCAGAGGCGTATTAAGACCCCATGGTTCCCGGGCACTCGCCCAATTGTCCATATGGTTAATTCGCCACTGAATGTGGGTCATTTTCTTTTTATTAATTAATTAATCGGTTAAAATCTGAAAGTGCACTTCCACCCTGAAATGACTAACCATCTCAAATGGCGTAAATTAGACGGCTTGGGCGGAGCATCCGTTAACTCCTCCCCTTCAACCATCAGTCTGCTGCTAGTTTCATTTCAAAATGCAACAGCAGTTTTAATACATCCAATCAATTCGCAGTGAAAAACATTTAAATCCCTTTTCACTCGGAAATGTGTCAGAAAACGGAGGTTAAAAGCGAACTCCTCCCCTTTGACTGTCAGTCTGCTGCTAGCAGTGTTGGTTGAAACTAGTTATTAAGAAATAATTGACTGTAATTGAATTACTTTTCCCTTTAAAGTAAGGGAATTGACGTTAAAATTAAAAGTCTAACTTCCATTAATGTATCTTTTTCACATTTGTAAACAAGTCAGTAATTAAGAGTACTTTGTATAGTTTTATATTATTTATTTGAATGAATTTAGAGTCATTTTGTGTCTATCCTTGAATCACTTAACTAATCAATTTTAATAGGATATAGAAAGTTATTAATATTAAGTAATTAAATACTTTTTGGAGAGAGTAATTTGTACAGTAATCTAATTACTCTACTGAATATGTAATTAGTAACTTGTAATTCATTACTTTTTTAGAGTATTTAGTAACTAGTAATTCATTTCCCAACACTGGCTGCCTGTTCCATTTCAAAATGCAATGGCTGTTTTTATACATTCAAACAAATCGCAAAAGAAGGATGAAAGCCACAGCCGTTACATTATTCCATTTCACTCAGAAATGTGTTAAAATACGGAAGTAAAATTTATCGCAATGTCCGGTTTATGGGGACTTTAAGTTTATGCAACTGGGCCCAGATTGTTGCCTTGAAATTATAAGGTTCTAGATGACACTTTTGTCAAAACTGAGTAATTCACATATTCTTATTCTTTGACAATTTAATTGCATTACATTGTATGTATTTTGGCACTTTTTTTAATCTAAAAGGTTTTGTCTAGAAATTCAAATGAAATGCAAAAACTTTGAAGCTTGTTTTCTTAAAATGCAAATTTTTACATTATCATTCCAAGGCGACAAGATAGATTTGAGAATTAGTTTTTGTTCATATTTTAATAAGTGAATGTGTTTGTTGTTACTGTAAAGACAGGCGAGGGACCCACCTTCAAAATAAGTCACCATGATGTAATGCAAGAGGAGGTTGATGAGGAAGAATAGGATGATGCGTATCAGAGCAAAATGAACAGAGGAGCATCTCCAGAACCCAGCATTGTGTCTATGAAGAGTGACAGATCTATGATTAAAACCCCACAACTCATTGATGAAGCCGTTACCTCTCACCCCAGGTACAGTATAAAAGTTCGTTTTACAAAACGTTTTTATCCAAAACAGCTTACAGTACAACACACTAGCCACACAGGGGTAAAGTGGACAACAGCAGACAAAAACATTCTTTGGTTTGTTTTTTATCAATGTCAGTAGGTTGAAGAGACCTAGAGCATCATCTCCAGAACCCAGCGGTGTGTCAGTGAGGAGTCATCAGTCCATGTTGGACCCTATAGAACTCACTAATGAAGCAATGACCTCTGACCCCAGGTACAGTAAGAAAGCCATGTAAATGTTGCCAGATAATGATAACTGATGGTTCTTTGGTCAATGAGTGTGTTACATGTACGGTCTTACTCCGATTATGCTTAATAAGCTGGTAAGGTCATGTAAACGCGTAAAACGGTTTTCTTTTATTGGGGAAAGGTCATAAACGGCGTAAGTAAAATCTGTTTGGCCCATTACTCCAATTTTGCGCTGCATGTGAATGCCTTTAACGGTTTTCTCTCGGTTTTCTTTATGTGCGCATGTCTGACAGCGCAATAGTAAAAGTCCCAAACAGAAGTAACAGTAAAATAACACATAAAAGTCCACTCACGAATCATGCATTTGATGTAGAAATGGCAAAATGAAAAACTATTGTTGCATTTGCAGGAAAGGTGGACACGAGAAGAGAGATGGTGTTGAACTGCACCACCGTTTTCGTTTTTCGTTTTTTCCGTTTTGCAACATTTTGTCAGGGCTGAACGCAGCCCTTCAAGTCTTAAATGTCTATGTAAAAGTGCTTTTCTGCGTAGCCGGTTTATTGATATGCATGTAAACAGGTTTCTTTTATAAGCAGATTTTTGATAGATATCCCTTTATTTTGTGATCTAGAGCATCATCTCCAGAACCCAGCGGTGTGTCAATGAGGAGTCATCAGTCCATGTTGGAGCCCATAGAATTCGGTAATGGAGCAGGGACCTCTGACCCCAGGTACAGTAAAGGGCAATTTTATTTTAATGTCAGACCTATGCTGTAGCCTCTATGCCATTGGCAACGCACCGGTATTCCTTTTTATGCCTCGTTGTCCACGTCGACAGTTAATGACCGTTAGTCATCAGTATCCACGAGTGTGTTGCTTGTGTAACCAAGTTGTAACCTAGTCATTTAGCAGATGTTTTTATCCAAAGCGACTTACAGAGAATTCAGGGAGCAATAAGCGATATGTCATGCAGGAGCAATAATACAATAGGTGCTAATACAAAGATACTAGTTTCAACAAAAGCAAGATCAATACCTGTGGTGAGAAAGAGTTACATTTACATAAATTATGCATTTGGCAGACACTTTTATCTAAAGCAATTTACTTAGAAACAAATGTATAGGATAATGCGATGTATGTGCAATCCCCTGGGATCGCCACAACTTCTGCGTTCTTTACTCCATGCTCTTACCACTGAGCTACAGGAAAGCATTGGTTAGTGTTTGTTTTTCATTTGTCAGTCAAGTATTTACAGAAGAGATGGGTTTTAAGTAGTTTCTTGAATGTTGTGAGAGATGTGGTTGACCGGGCTGAGTTAGGAAGAATGTTCCACCAGGAAGGAGTTCTGATGGAGAATTAGCGGGAAAGCGATTTACTACAAGACGCCGCTGGTTTGCTGAACGCAGGGTTCTTGATGGGGTGTAGGAGTTTAGGAGGGTGTGAAAGTATGAATGTGCAGATCCAGTGATACTCCAGTGAGCATTAGTGACTTGAATCTTATACAGGCTTCAACCGGTAGCCAGTGGAGAGAGATGAAAAGCAATGTCACATGAGCCTTTTTGGGCTGGTGGAAGACTTGCTGCTGCATTCTGAACCATCTGGAGTGGTTTGATAGCCTTTGCAGAAAGACCAGCAAGGAGAGCATTGCAGGAGTCTAACCTTGAGATTACCAGTGCCTGGACAAGGAGTTGTGCCGTATGTTCATTGAGAAAAGGTCTAACCTTTCGAATGTTAAATAAGGCATATTTTCATGATCACGTTGTCTTTGCAATGTGATCATGAAGGACAGTTGTTCATTGTGGAGTGTGCCAGAAACACAAGTAGTTCTGTCTTGGCAGGGTTCAGCTGGAGGTGATGGTCTTTCATCCAAGCCGAGATGTCTTCTAGGTGGACTGTAATGCGAGCTGCTACAGTGGTATTGTCTGAGTGAAACGAGATGTAAATCTGGGTGTCCTCAGAATAACAGTGAAACCAGAAGCCGTGTGCCTGTTTGTTGGGTTCCAAAGAGGTCATGTAGAAGGAAAAAAGCAGAGGTCCAAGCACTGATACCTGAGGGACCCCATTAATTATGTGGTGAGCAGTGGACAGCAAGCCCTTCCATGACACATTGAAGGTTCTGCCAGGGAGATAGGAATTGAACCAGTGGAGAGGAGGGCCTGAGATTCCTTAAGATGACAGGGTTGACATAGTATCTGATGATTTACCATGTAGAACGCTGCAAATACGTAGGTCTAGCAGAATCAGGACTGAGGATTTAGACTCTGCCTTGGCTAGCCACAGTGCTTCTGTGTACGATAGCAGTGCAGTCTCAGTGGAGTGAAGACAAGGGGCGAAGAACGTTGACGCTGAAGCATTAGCAGTGATAGTGGCAGGTAAGCAGTTTGTTGCATCTTGAGTTGTTAAAATAGAAGAACAAATAATTTATTTAGATAATTCATTCTGAAAAGCCTACGAGTAAACATGACACTATCACAGAGTTTTTTTAATACGTTTAAAACACGGTTAAAACGCATTGTTACATTTTTGGAGAGGTTCAATTTATGCATGTGACATTTGTGCATGTGACAAATCCTATCAAAAGCTGATTAATTCTGATTCAATTCTTCCAGCATCCTCTCAAACCTTATTGCCTACATATTCAATCATTAACAAAAAACAACATATTCAAAAGCAAGTGACCAAACCTATTCAAAGAAACTATTATCCAAAAAATCTGAAAATGGACATGATCATGCACTGGTTTTGAGCAATATCTTTGAAGTGTTACTGTAATAAAAATTTAGTGGTAATATTCATGGTGTTTTCCAGTGGTAATATCATGACTGTCGTTGTATAATTCTGTACTTTTCTCAGAAGTGGGGAGATGTGGTGCAGTCTGAGAATCAATGCAACATCTTGTCAGACGCCTAGCAGACAGGACACCACTGAATCAGACCTGCCTGAGGGGACTGAGGACGAGCAGCAGGGTTTTCTCGAATCAGTGGAAGATGTTCTGCAGCGAGTCAAAGACAAACACAAGAGCATCATGAAGTACAAATACGAGAATTTATTTGAGGGAATCAAAGCACATGATAATCAATCCCTCCTGAAGACAATTTACACACAGCTGTACATCATAGAGGGAGAGAGTGAAGGAGTGAATGAAGAACATGAGGTTTTACACATGGAGAAACAGCCCAGAAGAACACAAGACTTACAAGACACTCCAATCTACTGCAATGACATCTTTAAACCTCAATCACATCAAAGACACAAAATCAAGAGTGTTCTTACTAAAGGCATCGCTGGAATTGGAAAAACCGTCTCTGTGCACAAGTTCATTGTGGATTGGGCCGAGGGAACAGCCAATCAGGACGTAGATTTCATGTTCCTGCTTCCGTTTCGAGAGCTGAACTTGATTCAAGAGCATCGCTACAGTCTTCAAAAACTTCTGCTGGACTTTCATCCTGAACTTCATGATGTGGACTCGCAGATTTATGAGGAGTGTAAAGTTGTGTTCATCTTTGATGGTCTGGATGAAAGCAGAATGACTCTGATGTTCTCAAACGACAGTGAGAAAGTTTCTGATGTGACTGACACTTCATCAGTGGCTGTGTTGATGTCAAACCTCATGAGAGGAGATCTGCTTCCCTCCGCTCTCATCTGGATCACCTCCAGACCAGCAGCAGCCAATCAGATCCCCTCCAGATACATCACGTGTGTGACAGAGATCCAGGGATTCAACGACGCTCAGAAGGAGGAATATTTCAGGAAGAGAATCAGCGATGAGCATCAGTTCAGCAGAATCATGTCCCACATCAGAAGAGCGAGAAGCCTCCACATCATGTGTCACATACCCGTCTTCTGTTGGATCTCATCCACTGTGCTTCAGAAGATCCTGACACAAGATCACACTGAAGAAATCCCCAAAACTCTGAGTGAAATGTACATCCACTTCCTGCTGATTCAGATGAAGAGGAGGAATGAGAAGTTTGATCCAGAGAGAGATCCAGAGATCAACAGAGATGTGATTGTGAAACTGGCTGAAGTGGCTTTCAAACAGCTGATGAAGGGCAATGTGATGTTCTATGAGGAGGATCTGAGAGAGTGTGGGATCGACATCACTGACGCCTCGCTGTATTCTGGCATCTGTACTGAGATCTTTAAAGAGGAATCTGTCAGTCATCAGAGGAAAATCTACAGCTTCATACATCTCAGTCTTCAGGAGTTCCTCGCTGCGTTCTACTGGTGTCACTGCTGTACATGCAGTACTCTCACAGAACTTGAATATTTTCAACCGTTTCATAATCTGCTTAAAGGTGCAGTAGATAAAGCTGTTGAGAGTGAAACTGGTAATCTGGATCTTTTCTTGAGATTTCTGCTGGGCATCTCACTGGAGTCCAATCAGAGTCTCTTACAGGATCTACTGACACACACGGTGGACACATCACAAACCATCAAGAAAACCACACAGTACATTAAAGATCAAATCAAGTGTAATGATGGTCTGTCAGCTGAAAGATCCATCAATCTGTTCTTGTGTCTGTTTGAAGTGAAAGATCAGACTCTGTACAGAGAGATCGAGGAGTTTGTGAGATCAGACAAACACTTAGAGAAGAAACTCTCTGCCGCTCACTGTTCAGCAATAGCCTACATGCTTCAGATGTCAGAGGAGGTGATGGATGAGTTTGATCTGAAGAAATACAACACAACACAGGAGGGGAGAAGAAGACTCATACCAGCTGTCAACAACTGCACAAGAGCTCTGTGAGCATCACATTCATGTTTACAGTGAAGAGACGGAAGGTGTCAAGTACATTTTGTCTAAATTGATTTGTTTTCTTTCAGACTTGCTGACTGTAATCTCACAGTTGAGTCGTGTAGAATCATCTCTTCAGCTCTTCAGTCTTCAGATTCTCCTCTGAGAGAGCTTGATGTGAGTAACAATGATCTTCAGGATTCAGGAGTGAAGCTGATCTCTGATGCTCTCAAGAGTCACAACTGTCATCTAGAGATACTGAGGTGATGCTCTCCATATACTGATATCACAAAGTAAATGTGTCATGAATAATATTAAAACATGTTGTTTATCTTCTGTAGGTTATCAGGTTGTATGGTGACGGATGAAGGATGTTGTTATTTGGCTTCAGCTCTGAGTTCAAACCCGTCACACCTGAGAGAACTCGACCTGAGTTACAATCACCCACAACACTCATCACTTCAGATGCTCTCTGAGAGACTCAATGATCCAAACTACACACTCAACAAACTCAAGTATGACACACAACACTAATACGGACACATACTGACCTGTGTGTGTGTGTGTGTGTGTGTGTGTGTGTGTGTGTGTGTCACTTCAGATGCTCTCTGAGAGACTCAATGATCCAAACTACACACTCAACAAACTTAAGTATGACACACAACACTAATACTGACAAAGTAAATGTTAGAGCTATCTAAACTGAAAACAAATTGCAGTGAAGTTCAAAATGCAGTTGTTGCCTGATACACGGCTGGGTCCCAGGCCCAGATCTGGTGCACACAACGCTGTTTGATTGTGAGTAGAAAAATGAATGTGGACCGGGTTTGGCCCAGAGATGATTGAATAAAGAGCAGTGTCCAGATGTGGCCCATTTTGTGGCCCAACTATTTATTTAGATGCATATGAAGAAGAGAGTTACAGAATGAAAGTCAAAAGCTCTACTGAAACAAACACTGATCACTATATTAATGACATCAAACCAAACCTGATCAAAAACCTTCTCACTAACATATTTTATACACATATGAAATCATGTGAAAGTAGCGTGTAGTAAGTGAAGATTGTGATTGTGTTTAATTCTCCTCTGGTGAGATCTTGACAACAACAAGATGATTCTGTTCAGATGATTATTTTTCAGGGGTCCAGACTGCAACATAAACAATCAAATTTGCGTCCAAAAGTTTTAATTTTCAAGAAATATTTTTGCAGAGATTGCAACTGGCACCCATGCAAATTAGCTAGTTTTAACGTGTTATTGACAGAAGCCTCGCACTAAAAAAAGGCAATGTACGAATGCCATTGAGAGAGAGAGAGATGTGCAGGTAAACCTCACTTCCAGACCCTAAGAGGTACCGACAGACACTAAAGGCCGCTGTCCTCGTAAGCGCCTGACTCCCATGACTCGTAGAAGGAGCGGTGGGACCGGTTACACCAGCAGCTGGGCTTGTTCCAGCATGCTCAGTGCCATTGTTTTGTCTCAAAATGCACAGAAGTAATTTATTTTTGAAAGGGTTTATTGTAAAGATATGTCGTAATTTAAATAAGGCCTAGTCCTGGATATATCTAATCCCTGTCCGGGAAACCGCCCCAAAGTATTTGTAGTGAAAATTCCGAAAACATACAATTCACCAAATATCTTGTGTTGGAAATTCAGCATCTCAGTTTGACAGGTGACTGTGTATCATATCAGCCAGTAAGTTTTCTTAATGTGTGACTGTTTATCTGTTTTCAGTTTAGACTATGGTGGACTTTGCAGGGTTAAACCGGGACTGCAGAAATGTAGGTTTTTACGCTCACATATTTAGACCTTTTACATGTTCTACTGACTTATAGATGTTTTCATGCTGTCGTTTTTCATTCAGATTTCTGTGATCTCACGCTGGATCCAAACACAGCCAACGTTCACCTCATGCTGTCTGAAGAGAACAAAAAGGTGACATATGTGAAAGATCCTCAGCCGTATCCTGATCATCCAGACAGATTTGAAGGTGTTCCTAAGATTCTGAGTAGACAGAGTCTGACTGGACGCTGTTACTGGGAGGCTGAATGGAAAGTGTGGGCCCGTATAGCCGTGAGCTATAAAGAAACCAGCAGGAAAGAAGCCAGCAATAGCATATTTGGACTTGATGACAAATCCTGGAGTATTTTCTGCAATACCAATGGATTTAACGTTTGGCACAACAATAAAACTAATAACATACCTGCTCCTTCATCTCCATCTAATAGAGTAGGAGTCTATGTGGATTATTCGGCTGGCATTCTGTCCTTTTACAGTGTCTCTGACACACACACACTCACACACATACACACATTCAACACAACTTTCACTCAGCCGCTATACGCTGGATTTGCGATTAATTTACTCAACTCCTCAGTTTCTCTGTGTAAATAAACACACACACAATTGTCAAGTATTATTTATCATTTGTAATATTGTGTGTACATTTATTATGGCACAATAAAGACCAAGTCTAAATAATATGATGCTGGTTACTTACTACTGGTAAAATTGTCAGCAGGGATGGGCACGCTTAGTGTTGTAGGACTCGAGACCAGTCTCAGGACCATTTTTTGATGGTCTTGTCTCTGTCTCAACTATCTTTGGTCTCGGTCTTGTCTTATTGGTCTCTGGATTTATTTCAAGCCCAGTCAAGACCACAACTGTGGGAATTACACTAAATTGCTGGTGCATTGTCTGATTTATGTGTTCACATAATTCCTGTGATTGGATGTAAAACTTCTGGCTTTAAAAGCATTCAGCACTTGTTCCTTATTTGATTCTTCTGTTCCTTTTGTTAATGTTTTATTAACAAAGTATGTGCAGATAACTAGCCCGCCTGGCTTTCCATGATCAATCTCACAATCCGATAACTAACCCGGCTGCCTTCCTATAACCAATTTCACCAATCAACTTTTAGCCCGGAAGAAAAACTGTTACAAATAGACAAGACGCCGCACCTTCAGTCTCTCTACATTTTCGCAGCATCCCTCCTCCACCCCAACAGCCTATTTAACAGCAGCATAACAAGGGGGAACGACCTCAGTCTGGGCATACACTGGATCCAGGGCCCTCTCCCCAGACACGGGGTGGGTGCTCCGAGTTAGGAGGAACCACCGAACTAGGAGCCCTCTCCCTGGGACAGCAAGCCAATTACCCATAATATCCCCCATCTGTAGCTATTATATGCGAGGTGAACTCGTGAACTGCTGGTAAGAGAAGAATGGGGGATTGTCTTAAAGGGGTCAAATGACACTAAACTAATATTTTCGTTTGTTGTAGATTTAATAGAATGTGTAAACACGACTTAAGGTTAAAAACACGGTGTTTCCACATACCCTGCATGTTTGCATCCCCTCTTTGCTCCGCCTCTCTGAAACGTGTAGATATTTTACAAAGCTCATCGTTTTGAAAAGCAGGGTGTGCTATGATTGGCCAGTTAACCAGTGCGTAGTGGTTGGTCGAATACTGCAAGTGTGTGAAGGAAATGTAACGCCTCTTGCCATATTTAGAACATTAGGTTCCGAAGCAATTGTATTGACAGACACAATATTAGTAGTTTAATGAAGACAATTATCTTCTTGTAAAAACCATTATGAACATTTTAACCAAATTATTTATCTACATTTTTTTTCTTTACACTTAAAGGAGACATAAGCAAGTATCATTATCTGACAAAATAATTTTTTCGTTTGTTATTTATTTCATTTTCTTTTTGAACTATAATTTTTTTAAGTTTTAACTTCACCAATGTAAGTTATTTTATTAAACTTATCTCCCTAACTTTTTAAAGTATACTTAAGATTCTGTAGCCCATATATATATATATATATATATATATAAAAGATTGTTGTCGCACACTTTGAGAACCACTCCGCTTTCCGAGTGAATGTAAATGTGTCTGTCAAGACATGCAGTGTGGAGGATGCAGTTCAAAACACATCATATTTCAACATTATTTTAAATAATTACAACCTCTCTACAATATACTGGATTACTCATTAAATAATGATTTGGCTTGTTTCATCATTTCATAATGCCCTTCTCCAGAAATATAAAGAAGTTTTGGATTCAAAATGACACACTTGCTTTCTGTGAGATTGATGAACGTACCACTCGGTTGCTGTCTAAACTTTGAGGTTTCCTGCCTGGCAGTTGCATGTGATTGTTTGCAGCCACTGTGAGGATGTTGTTAACTGTCATAAAAGAAGTAAGCGGCTCATTTTACTGTACTATGGTTTTTTGTTGCAGCTGCTGGTTTCCTGCCTACAGTTTTTCTCTCATTGCTTGCAGTTTTTCGACCTGAAGCGACTCTGATTCTGCATTTTTCTTTTCATTTTCTCCTTGCTGACCAGTAAACTTCATCATGGCAGATTCAGAAGCTGTCAGAGGTAAATGCAATACAATCTGCATTACATTATTTTTGTCAAAAATTCAGACATGCGTTTTGCTGAACTATTTTAGTTAAAAGACTTTCCTCTAAGCAAGCTAGAACTAGCACTAGCACTTTACGGAGCCCCAGCAGGCTGTCAGCGCAGGCCGTCCCCTAGAGAATTTGCTCACTGGCAAAACCTATATTAGGCAGCCCTCACCACTTTCACCAATGTAGATTTTTTTGAAGTGTTGATCACTTTTGCGCCTGCTATTAATGTTGAGATAAAGTTGACATTTCACCCAACCACAATAACTGTGATCAGTGTTTGCTTTATTTGAGCTCTTGACTCTAAGTAAGTTTTCATTCAGTGCTTGTAATTGTGTTAAATGAAAACACTTATGAAGCTTTCCTGTTGCTCAGTGGTAAGAACATTGCATTTGTGGGTTGGATCCCAGGGGATTGCAGATACCTATGTATAAATGTTTAGGGAAATGCGATGTAAGTCGCTTTGGATAAAAGCCTCTGACAAATGCATTAATGTAAATATAATTGATGATATCTGACATAAGATATGCTCTGCTTCAGATAAAGTCTAGTTAAGCATTTTGTAATGAAATTGTGTGGTTTTGCAGACACATTTAGAGATCAAACCTCATCATGCAAACCTCAACAATGGTGACAATCATCAAACTAACTCAGATAAAAAGATCAACAGTAGTAATAATCAATAATAATGGTTGTTTGATGCTGTTAACAGAGATGGGCACCTGAATAAGATAATCACCTGATAGCAAGCAACCATTGAATCAATGTTATAACACTTTTTTGTCAATGTTGATTGTATTGTTGTCAACATTAACAGCGGGTTCAAAAGTTATATTAATCCATGTTGAAATGATTTCAAACCACCATTACAGTCATCCAAGTAGTTGATTCTCTGTCTTGTAGGAGAGCACAGTGGTGGACTTCTTAGTTGAGTGTAATTGTGTTTTGTCAATAATTATCACCTGAATAATTCAAACATCAAGAGTCAGCTCATGAACTAAGGGTCAGTTGTGGCCTGGTGGTTAGAGCGTTGGGCTTGTGATCAGAAGGTTAAAGGTGGACTCTCAGTGTCAGCAGGTCATGACTGAAGGGCCCTTGAGCAAGACACCTTACCCCTGATTGCTCGGCAGTAATGTGACACTGTAAAAAACTACTTGTAAGTCACTTTGGATAAAAGCGTCTGCCAAATGAATAAATGTAATGTAAATGTAGAACAGAACTCATCCATGACCCCCATGAACATTATCCATCAAGGCCATTATGGTGACTTCTAATTGTTGATATTTTCTTCAGGTGTTCATCATGAATGTCTCGATCATCACATCATTGTCTTGATCACGTGTTCAATAAGGGGGCATCTAAAATATTTGGACTAGAGTAAAGTGCGAAATGTTAAACTATATTTACATTTACACATTTGGCAGTTGCTTTTAGCCAAAGCATCTTCAATTGTATTATACTGGGTATGTGCAATCCACTGGGATTAAACCCATGACATAAAGTGAAAGTGGTCTCTGTAATAAGTGAAGATGGTAGTGATGGTTGAGTTTAATTCTCTTCTGGTGAGATCTTGAAGTACACAAGTGACTGTAAGTGTGTGGAATATGTGTTTTTCTGGTTTTGTTCAATATCTCATTAACTTCAATACTGTGTCTGTGTTACTTTTTACACTAGTAATGTGTAATATATAAATATTATGAGTGTTAATTTAACACTGGGGGTTTCGCTGTTGGTGTATCAGGGTGAGATCTGTTAACACAGGGATTAAAGCAAAGAGAAAAACACGACATGTGTAGCAATAGAATATGTATAGAAGTAAGGTTTGGGTGTTTAATTAGAATTTAATGTTTGGTTTATGTTGAATATAAAGGTTACGATTTTTTTTACAGCCCAGTCAACTTTCTTGATGGGTGATGTAGAAAGGACATCTCCAGAAACACCAGAGGAAAGAAAGAGAAGAGAAAGGAAAAGGTATTTGTATGTCTACCATGATAAGTTCATTAAAGGACATTGAAAGAATTCTTTGGCCATTATCACCATATCTTGTGTGTAAAGCTTCACAGCAAAAGCCCCGGAGTTCAAATTACTCTGTTGGGAGAATATTTAAGTCCAAACGGTTAGAGAGTTAAAGTAACACTGAAGCAGAGTAAAGTTAATGAGATAATTAAGGTGATTAATGAAGTGATGATTGATCATTAATGATGAACACCTGCTGATAACAAACACAATCACTGAAGGAAACATCAACAATAAGAAGTCACCATAACAGTGATCAGTGTTTCCTTTAATTAGGATCTTATCCTTGATTTCTGATTTTATTTGTTGATCAGCTGTAATAGTGTGTTTATAAAGTACTTTTATCAAATGCAAGTGAATGATATTTGTTCTTGTCCACTTACTAAAGGTGGGAAGCACAGTTGTGACTTTAACTCTCTAAAGTAAAAAGTTTTTTGCTGTGTTTAATGTACTTTGATTTTGGGTTTCAAATCTGAAATGTTTTGTAACAACATTGCATGCATGCAAACAGCACATCGCCAGAGCAGATGCAAATATTATTATAGTTTTATTGCTTGTGACTTTCTAAAGTCAAAATAATACATACTAATCCATCTGAAGATTATATGGATTGATATAAAAAGCATGTAAAATAATTGAACATCGTTATGAAAGAAGAAACATATTAATCTATACTCTCAAATTTAGGATCAGGATTAGGTTTGCCGTTCTTTTTCTGATAGCCGTTGTTGGGACTCTCATTCTTTGTTACCATTTGGGAGTTTTTACAGCCACAATACCGATCGAATCCTGCTTTCCTAAAGCAGCAGTGGCTGCAGATGCCAGGAATTGCTCTCGGGTTGGGAGGTATGACTTCAAAATATATAAATATTGGCTAGATATGTTTTCCGTGTATGTATATATACTTTAGGGGAAACAATGTGGATTTTGTTGTTTCAGCAGGACATTGAGACTTTATTAACCAAAGCAGCATTCACCAGTGTGCATATTTATTATAATTGTGCAAAGATATATTTTTTATATAATATTTGCTGTTTGTTTATCTGGAACCAGAGTGCTGCTTGTATATACTTGTGTCATCTTCGATTTTTTTTTTCGTTTGCATTATTATTTGCGTGGTCTTAGCCATGATAAAGCTTAGCATTTCATACGTCTTTATACACCTATGCAGAAATAGTTTTGTATATTATATTGCAGTTATGTCAGTAGATCAGATAAATCCCATAGTGCTATTTAAATATTGAGTTCATAAGCTGCCTAACATTTTTTAAGATCGGACAGGTAATCATTTGTACAGTGTGGGTTAACTAAAACATATCTATTTGAGTTTAAACAAACACATACTTAAGTTAAGTTAACTCATGCTTTTATGGCAGCATGTGAACTTTCGTATCTAAGTTAAACCAGCTCGAAAGGTTTTACAGTATACGTTTAAGAAAGTTACCCAAATTTAGCAATGTATTTAAACGTCTCTTTGATCTTTGACAGGGACATCTTGTTGTTGAAGAACGGCTCAGTGGTTGATGCAGCTATTGCTACTCTATTGTGTGTGGGTCTGTATAGCCCTCAAAACATGGGAATAGGAGGAGGAGCTGTCTTCACTATATACAATGTATCTACAGGTACCTAACCAGATATGACCACATCTCACAATAGCTACAACTTTCCGTCAGGGGCTCTTTCAAGAGTTCCCGAGGATCAGGTTTGAGAACCCCTGAGTTAAACCACTGACTTGTGTCAGTTGCAGAGGTGGGAGCAAGTCAAGCCTCAAGTCAAATCAAGTCAATTGTTTATCCTTGGGGTTCTCAATCCTGATCCTCGGGAACCCCTTACAGAATGTTTTATTTAAAACACCCGATTCAAATCATCTGCTAGTTACCCAGATTGCATGAGAGCAGATGAAACCATTGAATCAATGCAGTTAACATGAAACTCCATGTCCAAACTTCCACACTACATACAAAAACTTGAATATGCAGCTTATACCCAGCTGACAAAAGTTTGTTATAAGAACGTTCCTTAGAGATTTTTGAAAAAGTTTTTGAAAGTTTTTTATGTTTTAAGAACGTTCCCAGCATGACAAAAGTCACCATCAGTGTTTCCTTAAGTTGGGCTCTTCACCCTTGAATTAAATTTGTTAACATGATGTAACTGTGTGCTTTCAAACTACTTTTTTTATGGCACTGCAAATGAGAAATGAATAAAGTTGTCTTTGCTGTTCATTGAAATTTGATCATGTGATCATCAACAGTGATCCTCTTTATAAAGTCCAGCCTCCTCTAGTGAATCCATATGTATCTGTGTTTAATGTTTGATGAAAATCTGGACCTTTGCTGGTCAATAGAACAAGAAAAAAATTAAGGAACAACCCGGAAATATCATTCTGACCCTTGGCTAATAAAGCTAAAAATAACCCACAAGCCCACTGATTCTGTTCAAAATGTTGAAAAGAGTTGTTTCCTGAAACCTTCAGGACACGTGGAGACAATTGATGCCAGAGAAACTGCTCCACAGAAATCAGAAAACATGTTTGACAAAGACCCCAAGAAAGCAGAATCAGGTAGACCACATGTCCCCAAATCCAGCATCCATGATGACCGTGATGAAATAAACACAGACGCAGTTATTAGTTTTACAGCCTCTTATTTTAATCACTGTGTTTTCTGTGATAGGAGGATTGTCCATCGCTGTTCCTGGACTAATCCGAGGTTTCATGATGGCACACAAAAGACACGGCAGACTAGAATGGAAGGATCTGTTTGAGCCCAGTATAAAGATGGCACGCGAGGGTGTTTATATTAGCCGTGCCATGAAAAAAGCTCTAGAAGAGAAAAGAGAAATGATTCAGAATAGCACATTATGGTGGTAAGAATATTTTTTGTAATCAAAAGCTAAATTAAAATAAATCAACATGAGGTAAACTCAGAGGCAATTGTTTCAACCAGTGAGGATAAATGAACATGCCATTTAAAGTACATAATATAAATTGCACTGTTTTCTACCATGTATGTGTGATTCTGAATCTCTGCATCACCTTTAAAATCTCTTTCTTTGCTTCTTTTACAGCAACGTGTTTTGTGATTCAAACAATAAAACCCTTAAGGAAAATGATATGATAAAACTTCTCAAACTAGCCGACACATATGAGCTTATAGCAAATGAAGGAGCGGAAGTGTTTTACACTGGATCACTGAGTCAAAAAATAGTGGAGGACATCAATGCAGCAGGTGATATCATGATATTATTTCATTATGTTCATTTTTGATGGTAGTTAATAATGACAAATATGATCAATACTGTCTGATTGGTTGGTTTGTGTTGATACAGGAGGAATAATAACACTTGATGATCTACGGGATTATGAACCAAGGGTTCATGAATATGCATTAAACTTTACTTTGGGAAAATATACATTTCATGCTCCAGATGCTCCTTTTAGTGGACCCGTGCTCACTTTGATACTAAAAGTACTCGACGGTGGGTGAATGAGTGAATGAGGGAGTGAGTGAGTGATTGATTAGTGATTAGTGAGTAAGTGATTGATTAGTGAGTGAGTGATTGATTAGTGAGTAAGTGATTGATTAGTGATTAGTGATTGATTAGTGATTGATTAGTGATTGATTAGTTATTGATTAGTGATTGATTGAGTGATTGAGTGAGAGACTCACTCACTCACTCACTCACTCACTCACTCACTCACTCACTCAATCAATCAATCAATAATCAATCACTCAATCACTAATCACTAATCACTCAATCAATCAATCACTCACTAATCACTACTCAAACACTTACTCACTAATCAATCACTCACTCACTAATCACTAATCATTCACTCACTCACTCACTCACTCAATCAATCACTAATCACTAATCACTAATCACTAATCACTAATCACTAATCACTAATCATTCACTCACTCACTCAATCAATCACTAATCAATCACTCAATCACTAATCACTAATCACTAATCACTAATCACTAATCAATCACTCAATCACTAATCACTAATCAATCAATCAATCACTAATCAATCAATCACTCACTAATCACTACTCAAACACTTACTCACTAATCAATCACTCACTCACTAATCACTAATCACTAATCATTCACTCACTCACTCAATCAATCACTAATCACTAATCACTAATCACTAATCATTCACTCACTCACTCACTCACTCACTCACTCACTCACTCACTCACTCACTCACTCACTCACTCAATCAATCAATCACTAATCAATCACTCAATCACTCAATCACTAATCACTAATCACTAATCAATCACTCAATCACTCAATCACTCAATCACTCAATCACTCAATCACTCAATCACTAATCACTAATCAATCACTCAATCACTCAATCACTAATCACTAATCAATCACTCAATCACTCAATCACTCAATCACTAATCATTCACTCACTCACTCACTCAATCAATCACTAATCACTAATCACTAATCACTAATCATTCACTCACTCACTCACTCACTCAATCAATCACTAATCAATCACTCAATCACTAATCACTAATCACTAATCACTAATCACTAATCACTAATCACTAATCACTAATCAATCACTCAATCACTCAATCACTCAATCACTCAATCACTCAATCACTAATCACTAATCACTAATCACTAATCAATCACTCAATCACTCAATCACTAATCACTAATCAATCACTCAATCACTCAATCACTAATCACTAATCACTAGGGATGAGCGAGTACAGCATTATCTGTATCTGTATCTGTATCTGTTAACCATATGAATTATCTGTATCTGTATCTGTACTCGGACTGGGCGGGGCCTAACCTGGAAGTGGGCGGGGTTTAACCCGGAAGTGGTCGGGTTGTCTTGAAAGGGGCGGGGCTTTAACCAGTATGTTATTTTTAATCATGCAATTGCTATGGGTTGATCAGAAATTGTTATATTTATTGCTGATTAGAAAACTATTTACATGACAGCATCAGCATTGAGCTTCAGATCAATGGTTTTGATCACGATAACAAACGAACTATATACAGAACAAGTTTTGCAACAATTAATACAACACATGTGGTTGCAATTATGAAGAAAAATGTAATGAACAAGAGTTTTCATCTAAACATAACTTTCTTTTTTTAACTTTTAATTTTTTTATGATCAGTGTTTTTTTTTGGTTACTTTTTTTTTTTTTTTACACCAGGTGTGTGTGTGTGTGTGAGTTAGAGAGAGACAGAGAGAGAGAAAGAGTGAGAGGGGGGCTGAGGGGACTGTGTGTTCTAAGGATCAAATAGTCCGACGCTGTTTTTAAGATCTGCATTGACTTTAATGAAGACCAGTTGTTCCACATGGCTAGGGTCTAAGTTTGCACGCTTTGGACTGACCACATTTCCAGCTGTGCTAAAAACACGCTCAGACTGGACACTTGTAGGTGGACAACTGAGATACTGCAGGGCAAAGCGTGTAAGATTGGGCCAGCACTGAAGCTTGCCTGACCAGTATTTCACTGGGTCATCTGTAAGGCTGATGTCCCCATCTGCCAGGTAGGCCTCCACATCACCTGATGGTAAATGTGTCCTCATTGGAATAGCCAATTTCTTTTTCTGCAGGAAAGACAAGACTGAAGTGCTGCTGGTGGCAGGTGTCTCTTCTGTGTTTCTTGCAAGTGTAGCCACAGGGTCACAGAGCTCCATCCTGAGGAGTAATGTCCTCTTCAGTGCCTCCACATCAACATTGTTTGGAAAACAGCTGGCCTTATATCTGGGGTCAAGTAGAGTGGCAAGCAGAAATGTGGAGTTTGCAAAAATTGGTTCGAAACGCCATTCTAGTTCTTTGCTCAGATTGGCTGCCAGTTTCCTTGCTGCTGTGCCTAACCCTTCCCTGGACTCAGCCGCAACATCTTGGCCCAGCCCCACTGTGTCATCCTGATCATCATCAACAGCCATGAACTGATCAGATACATCCTCAGATTCCTCACCAGCATGCAGTGACCTGATGATGGAGCACAGGCCATGCAGGAGGGGGATGACCTCAGAGATGGAGGCGCTGTGTTTTGAGAGCGCCCGTGTGACCTCCTCAAAAGGACTAAGAACAGTGAGCATGTCTGATGCTAACCCCCACTCATTTGGATAGATGATTGTTGGAGCTTTACCCATGTTCGTCTCCTGTGTCATAATCTGCACAGCCCTCCGCTGCTCCACCAGCCGCTGGAGCATGTAGAACGTATAGTTCCACCTTGTTTTTATATCTGTTATAAGCGTGTGCTGGGGGAGGTTCAACTGTGTTTGCAGCTCATGTAGTCTGTTGCTGGCTTTGCTTGAGCGATGAACATGGCCAGATATGCTCCTGGCTTTGGAGAGAAGGGATGTCACAACCCTGTCCTTCTCCAGTGCTTTGATCACCACCAAGTGAAGCGTATGAGACACGCAACGGATGTGCCCATATTCAGTCAAAGCTTTTACCATGTTCGCTGCATTATCTGAAACAACAAACCGTATTGTGACAGACTGACCAACAGACTCTTCCCACTCTCTCATCTTTTCCTTAAGGCAGCACAGAATGTTGTTTGATGTGTGCTCAATGTCCAGCACACCAACATTTAGCAGCCCTGCTTTCCTCTGTACTGAAGCTTCCCCTACACGTTCACACCAGTGCCCAGTAAGACAGAGATATGCATGTGCGTTGTGATTGCTGGTCCAGAGATCTGTAGTGAGGTTGATGACACCTCCTTCAGCTGCCTTAAGTGACTGGACCAACTCTCCTCTCATTGCCTCATACAGCTCAGGCACTACAGTTCGACTGAAATAGTGCCTCGATGGGATCTTATACTTGGGCTCTAAAAAGCCAACAAGTGTCTTGAAGCCTTTCCTCTCCACCACAGAGAAAGGTTCAAGATCAGTGCAGATCATTTTACCAATAATCTCTGTAATTTGTTTTGACCGGGGATGGTTTCCTGAGAATGGCTGCTTTGCTGCAAATGCAGTGAATATTGGTGAAGAGGAAGATGAATGTGAGCCCTTAGCAGCACCCAGCTGAACACCAGTGACCCGAGAAGGAAGAGGAGAGGAGGAGGTGGCTGATACAGTGGGCTTTTTCATGTGATGAACATATAGCAGATGGTTATGTAGAGATGTTGTGTTGTAATGTTTTGCATCTCTACCTCTGCTAAGCTTGGACTTGCAAAGCTTGCAAATGGCTTTGGAGTGATCATTTTCAGAAACAGTGAAAGAGTTCCATACTGCAGAATTCCTCTTGGTCTTTGGTGGAGGAGGACCTCCATCCCCAGATGCAATATTGGTCTCAGTGGGGGAAAGGTGGGTGCTACTGCCACTGTTTTCATTGTCACTGATTTGACCCTCACTGTCCTGCAAGGTTAAGCAAACTCTGACTGGTGGTGCAGTGTCAGCCGAAGTACTCTCTGTATCACTCATTATTCTGTATCACTGATCACTGTGTGTGTGTGTGTGTGTGTGTGTGTGTAGCTTAATTTGTAATATTATTTATACCACAACCACCTTTATTTTTTTTAATAAAACACAGCAAGAAAGTGTCAGACACTCAGTGCCTGAAGTAAAAAAACTGGTTAGAGCCAGCAGACGTTAAAAAAAAAATTAGATGACCAGCGGAGGGAGGGAGAGAGAGAGAGAGTGTGTGTAGCTAATTAATTTGAAATATTATAGTTTTATACATGAAGTCAAAAAACTGGTTGGAGCCAGCAGACGGTTAAAAAAAGAAGAAAAAAATCTCAGACAGGCAGAGACGCAACGCTAGTCGCGTTCTACCAAGCACCACGTCTGAACAAACCCCACGTTTACCAGAACTCTACTGGTTAATAAGTACTGCAAAAAAAACGAAATAAAAAACAAACCTGAAGCTGAAGAAACCCTAAACGTTAACGGAAAAGACCCGCGAACCTGAGTGACTGAGGGAGAGACAGAGAGAGAGAAAGAGAGCTGTTCTCTTCTCAGCGTTCTGTGTGTGAGTGAGTGAGCTGAGAGGATTTATTTTTCTGCGGTGATTTAATTATTTTAGACAAAGAACATTTTATATCTCAAGCTGAATTCAGCCAGCGGCGGCTTTCTGCGCATGCGCGCGATCATTTGCAGTCTGGACGGGGAGGGGTGAACATCTCCTGCTCTGACTGCAGCCGGGGGAGGGGCTGCTTCGCGAGGACTGAGCCGCCTGTGAGTGCTTTGGTGCGGGCATGCGGCTCTCGGCAGGACCCGCTGCTCGTTGTGAAGATTAAGAACGATATGTGCTTTCACGTCAGAGTCTCCAAAAGTCTCCAATAACATCAGAAAAAGTCGTTAGATTTGTCGCTAGTCGCTTTTTTAAAAATGTGTCGCTAGAGGGGTCTGAATACTCGCTAAATATAGCGACAAAGGCGCTAAGTTGGCAACACTGAGTGAGCAGAGCGGGACACAGCAAATCTGTATGTGTAAGGGAGGGGCGCTGTGACTAGCCTATCACAGAACGCAGACACAGTCAGCTACCCAATGAGGATTTTTATTCCATCCGAGCACAGATATTGACTCGTATTACTCGTATAATACTTGTACTCGGCAAATATGCTTTATCCGTACCGGATACTCGTTTCAGCCGAGTATCCGGCTCAACTCTACTAATCACTAATCAATCACTCAATCACTCAATCAATCACTAATCACTAATCACTAATCACTAATCACTAATCACTAATCACTAATCACTAATCACTAATCATTCACTCACTCACTCACTCAATCAATCACTAATCAATCACTCAATCACTAATCACTAATCACTAATCAATCACTCAATCACTAATCACTAATCAATCAATCAATCACTAATCAATCAATCACTCACTAATCACTACTCAAACACTTACTCACTAATCAATCACTCACTCACTAATCACTAATCACTAATCATTCACTCACTCACTCAATCAATCACTAATCACTAATCATTCACTCACTCACTCACTCACTCACTCACTCACTCACTCACTCACTCACTCACTCACTCACTCACTCAATCAATCAATCACTAATCAATCACTCAATCACTAATCACTAATCACTAATCAATCACTCAATCACTCAATCACTCAATCACTCAATCACTCAATCACTCAATCACTCAATCACTAATCACTAATCAATCACTCAATCACTCAATCACTCAATCACTAATCACTAATCAATCACTCAATCACTCAATCACTCAATCACTAATCACTAATCATTCACTCACTCACTCAATCAATCACTAATCACTAATCACTAATCACTAATCATTCACTCACTCACTCACTCACTCACTCACTAATCAATCACTCAATCACTAATCACTAATCACTAATCACTAATCACTAATCACTAATCACTAATCACTAATCAATCACTCAATCACTCAATCACTAATCACTAATCACTAATCACTAATCAATCACTCAATCACTCAATCACTAATCACTAATCAATCACTCAATCACTAATCACTAATCACTAATCACTAATCACTAATCAATCACTCAATCACTAATCACTAATCACTAATCACTAATCACTAATCACTAATCACTAATCACTAATCACTAATCAATCACTCAATCACTGATTCACTCAATCACTCAATCACTCAATCACTCAATCACTAATCACTAATCACTAATCACTAATCACTCACTCAATCACTCACTCACTCACTCACTCACTTTCCTTATTGTTCAGTTCAAAACATGAACCTTTTTTTATTTCAGGTTACAACTTCACAAGCAAAAGCATAGGGACAAAGGAGAGTAAGGTTTTGACATATCATCGAATAATTGAGACTTTCCGCTTCACTTACGCCCGGAAGAGTGAACTGGGAGATCTTTCATTTGACAAAATCACTGCTGTAAGTTTAACTTATTTGTACAAAAGGGTTTTTGTACTAGATTTGTAGCACATTAAGATATTTAAGATAAAATATTGTACACATTACAAAAACTCACTGTCAGAATAACAAAAAAAACATCAAAGAACTCAAGTCTTCGATTAAATTAACAAGAGTAATTACAACATGAGGCTTAATCATAATTAAAAGAGTAACAAGAGGGCGGAGTCAACCCCCACAATGACATTAGAGCATGTGATGATGAGCTGAACCAGTGTTTCAGACAACATGAACACAGGAGACAGAAGAGAATGTTTTGTAAAGAAAAATATTTAGTACCCTTGCACAAATTTGAATGGACCTCCATGCAAGAGTTGATAGATTCAAGCGCCAGTGGATCTTGAACATCACAAATAATGACATGACGTCAAAAATTATTGCAGGATGTTCAGTTTTTGGATGACTTCTTTTAGAAAAAGCTTTAAAGCTCTTTTTGTCCATTATAGTAAAGAAATGTTATAGCCAAAATTATTTTCCCAAAGCATCTTTCACTCAGTTTGTCCTATCTTGTTCAACAGATTGTTCAAAACATGATTTCAGATGAAACTGCAAAAAGCATTAGAAGTAAGATAGACGACAAAACCACCAAACCTGACAGCTACTATGGAAATAACGTCTCTCCATCTTACGACTCTGGGACATCTCATTTGTCTATCATTGCAGAAGATGGCAGTGCTGTGGCCGTCACCGGCAGCATCAATGATGCGTAAGAGACAATTCTTGAATATTCTTAATCTTAATTTATTAATCCATAAACATGTGAATGAACACCAAAACAGCTTAAGCTGCCAATACTTTTGGCCATTATAAAATAACAATAAAAATAGATTAATAATAAAAATAGAGACAATATGGTATCGTGATACATGGTACTAATCCAAGCTTTTCTCTATGCCATGCACTTTGATGAAACTTAAAATGGGAAATGGGACCAAGTCATTGTTTTCATTTCAGTTAAGTCAACAGTAAGTCTCGAGTCCTCAAGTCATCTCAACTCCAAGTCAAGTTGTGAGTCCTGAATGTTAATGGGTTTGGTACCCACAAAAATCACTATTATTGTGACCAGTGTTTGCTTTTCTTTAGCTCTTGACTTTTAATTTAACTTTTAACCTGGTTTCTTGGTTTCTACATTATCAAACAGCTAATATTTGTTGTTCATTGCTTTGTCTTCGTATAGTTTTGGTTCTATGGTGATGTCACCCGCAACAGGCATCATCTTTAATAACCAGATGAGGGATTTCAGCATCCCCGAAGAAGGAAAGAACATAAATACGAACAACATAATTAAACCAGGTAAGAACTCATTTTATTAAGACGCTTGGAAATATGTCACAAGGTGAAAGAAAACGGAATTACAATTTCCATTTCATGATGACTTTAATGTTTGCAGGTTTGAAAGGGTTCTTCATGTATCTGTGTTGTGATCTGTTTCTGTCTTTTGTGTTGACAATCCCTGTTATTTTCTGTCACCAAAGATCTGACCATGTGAATCTGCTGAGTCCCGCATTCATTCACGTTTTTGTTTATTGTTGGTTTTGTTTTGTGATGTTAAACTGCACTTGGGTTCTACCGACCTGTTTTCAATGACAGCACTTTGTTTAAATAAAGATAAAATCTCTTTGCATTCGGATTATGACATCACAAGGCGCAATAAAGTGTATTTTTCCATCATATGTTTCTACTATGTTTTGACACAACATTGCCCATGTAACTGCAGTGATGTAACTGTGTACTTGTGTTTCTGAACAAGGAAAAAGACCACTTTCATCAATGTGTCCCACAATAATAATGGACAACTCGCAACCAAAACACAAACGGGTCAAAATGGTGGTTGGGGCTTCAGGTTGGACAAAAATTCCCACAGCAATTGCACAGGTAACAAAAAACCCAAACAGATTTGTACAATTGAAGCTTGTTTTAATACATGTTGAACTGTACAAAACATAAAGACAACATTAACAAACTAACACGATTTACTCTGATTAAGCCCTAAAATAAAAATTCTGAAACCTGTATGTTACTCTTTCTTCAGTGGAACACCAAAGAAGATATTTTGTGAAATGGTTTTGTGTTCAAGTCAATGTATCGTTCTTCAAATGTATATTTTTGTGATCTGTAGAAGAAAGTAAGTCTTAAAGGTTTAAAATATCACTAGGATGAATAAAAGATGGACGATTTTATTGGGGGGTTGGACTATTATGTGCTTGAGGTTCCAATAAGCGCTTCAATTTTGAGCATTGAGATTTACAGGTGTTTGTCAAAATAAGATTTTCTGTCTCCCATCTCTCACGTCTCAGGTGGTCCTAAACTATCTGTTCTTTGACTTTAACTTGGAGAGATCTGTTAATGAATCCAGAATTCACAATGGCTGGAAACCGAATTCCACTGAGGTAGAAGAAAACTTTGATGAGGTGGGATTCTTGCAAAAGTCGCTAAGACATCTACTGAACATAAAAAGATGGAGAATGATAGTTATTCATATTTTTTCTGTTTTATGTTTGTGAATGCAGTATGTGCTTAAAGGGCTGATGGAGAAGAATCATGAAATAAATCGGAATCAAACGGTGGCAGAAATCCATGTAGCTGTACGAGAGCGTGACAGAATTTGTGCTGCATGTGACTGGAGGGAAGGCGGATCTCCTGCAGGATACTGAATCAGTCCTGTACACACGCTCCTGCAGTCACATGTGACAGGCCAAAGTTTGCAGTTTAAAAATGAAAGCTGTCACTATCTATTGTGCTAACTGAGTAATCAGACAATAGTATGCAATAAAAACAGACCCACAGATGTGCGTCCTTATGACTATGAGTTTCCTTTTAGCATTACTGATGATTGTACGGATAAAATTATACATTTTTAAACATTAACAGGGATAAAATCTGCGTTGGAATCTGTTGTTGTGAATTGAAATTAAAAATCAAATCATGTTTTGTCTATCAAGAAAATCTTTACAGAGGAACACAATATTTGCTTATTTTGAAACCTTAATACAATCGCAGAAGTAAAAAGCAAACAGGAGATTACAATACGGTCGCTCGATTTCAACGTCACCACCACCAAACCTCCGACAATCTTCTCAAACGTCATTATAAACGTGTTCCCTGGCAAATAATTACTCTGTAAATCCACAGAAATGTTTTTAGAGATTTGTGCCTATGTTGCATTTGTGATACACAAAAAGTATGTACACAATTTCTTATATTTTTTATTTTGTACTGTTTTAAGTTCATTCACTGCATAATTTCTTTATGCAAAATAAGGGACTCTTGTTTTCCCCTCCATATCGCCCAGTTCACAATAGTAATTCGAACATAAACGCTGCATAAAGAAATTATGCGGTGAATAAACTTAAAACAATACAAAATAAGAAATATACACAATTTTGTACATACTTTGTGTGTATCACACATTATTTGTGAGCTTTATATGCGCGATGATGTCTAACGTTCCCACCACAGGAAGTAGTCGCTGTTAGCAACATGTTAGCAACCTCTGTTTTAAAGACACTACCTTGGTTTAAAAAATAAAAATAAAAACTTTAGAAAAACCCATAGACTTTGGGGTGAAGGAACCGAAACAATTTTAACTCGCTTCTGGGGTTCCGGTATGTGCCGTATTCGAATTTATATTAGGAACCTTTGTCAGAAACTTATATTTCAAAATGACGTGACAGATAATATACTTATATATATTTATATACCCCTGCAGTCTGTGAACGCAAAGTTTGATTTTAACCATACAGAAAGCTAACAGCTAGAAATTATTGAATCAATGTTAAAAATAGTTGGTTCCTCAATGTTAACAATGTTGTTTTGAGAACTTGACTCTTGTATTTTAACACTAAGTCTTACTTTGCCCCCCCCCCATTCACTTCTATTGTGTGGACACAACACCAGTGCAAGTGAATGGGGGGCTGTTAACATCAATCTTAAATATATCTTCTTTTGTGCTGTGCGGAAGAAAGTCATACAGGTTTAAAATGACAAGAGGGAGTGTAAATGATGACAGGATTCTCATTTAAAAGGTGACCTTCCAAAATGGCATCACTGTGTGAGATTAAAAAAAGGGTTATGTCTATCATGTTATCAGAAATTTTCAAACAATATATTTTTATAAAGCTAAACAATTGAATCAATACGACACGAAGAATCAGTATATGAACCATAATAACGGTGACAATCAACAAAAAAGAAAGCTTCATGCTGCAATGCATGCTGGGTAACATCAAAGTACAAAACTCAATTATGACTGGTGTATGACTGAATGATGATTGTCACCATTGAAAAGGTTTTTATGATGAATGTTGATGTCAGTCTGACTTTGTGCATTTAATGATCTCTTAATTTTCAGCAGCTGTAAAAATCTCCATAAAAAACAGCCGTTTTTAATTGAAATATATATTTTATTTATTAAATGCAGTACCATAGGTGAATTTGGAACTAACAATATAAATTGTCAAAAAATAAAAATAAAAGAACAGTGCAAATTAACAGAGCCTCAATACAGATTAAAACCAAACCCAGCGGAGTCTAAGTGAAACAAAAATGATATAGACGGTTTCATCTTAACAACAATAACTGAACATGCACACTTTTGTGACCCCAACTGAACTTCCGGTACACTCTCACAAACAATAAAGTGACTGTAGGTAATTTCTGATAACAACCGAAAGAAACCATGAAGAACCGTTACTTAGCTAAACTTGAGTCTCCAATATTTTGAATTGAAATGCGTTTGTTTAAATGCGATCAAACTGCAAACTAAAAAACCTGTTCAACTAATAGTTTATTTAATACAATTATTTAACAGTAAAATAATAATATAGATGATTATGTAGATGATTATAAACATAAATTGGATAGAATATAAATAGTTATATTACTAGACACAGGCCAAACACAAACAAGAAGTTAAATGGAGGTCAGGCATGCACGCATCTGATGAAACGGTATATATTTGTGCAGCTACAACTGTGCAAAACAAACACAACATCAAAAAGCACTTGATATTATAAAGAATGGAATTTTCATACTCGTTATATTACTTATAATAAGCAATAGCTAAGTTTCTTGAATGAAAATATGGAGTGTGTTTGTAAAAGTGTGTTTGAAAAAGTTTAGCGAAGTAAAAGTGTTAAACAAAAGCAGTTTAAGCTTACACAGAACTAACGAAAAAAACTGTTAATAGAGCACATAATAATGTTTTCAATCAACCCGAACAATAAGAGCAATTTTTCCCTAATGACCCCAAAGTGAGAGAATAGTACTTGTATTATTTATTTGATGTTTATGACAACTAAACATGCTCTTAGCAAGTCACATCAATATAAAACTTGTTTTCAGTACTTTTTGGATATTTCCAAAAAAAGCACGATAATACTGATAACTAATAGCTAATGCCTTCACTATCACTATTAATGTGACACAGAGACACAGAGGAGTTCAAAACAGAGACTCCAGCATACAGAGGTTGAGTGAACGTTGTGTTGAATGTGTGTATGTGTGTGAGTGTGTGTGTGTCAGAGACGCTGTAGAAGGACAGAGCGCCGCCCGGCCAGTCCAGATAAACTCCTAATCTCTGAGAGCAAGGTGAAGGAGCAGGTATGTCTCTGTTTTTATGATTGTGCCATGCACTGAATCGTTCAGAAACACAGTACATAGACCACGACACGTCATTGTACCCAAAGCTACAGAGTTCTCCATCCCGGCTGATTTCTTTATATGCCATGCCTATAAAACTCCATCCACTCCATTCAGCCTCCCAGTAACAGCGTCCAGTGAAACTCTCTTCAGACAGAACCTGCTCATAGCCCTTAAATCTCTCTGGATGATCAGGATACGACTGAGGATCTTTCACATACGTCACCTTTCTGTTCCCGTCAGACAGAATGATATGAATGTTTGCTGTGTTTGGATCCAGTGTGACATCACAGGCATCTGAACACAAGAAAATAAAGTCACAAACAAATACAAGTGGCAACAAAACCAATAGTCTGAGTGACCTCAGCAAGAAATTCTAAGACAATGACGGAGTAAGATCTGGCATGAAACTCTTGATGGCACAGTCTTAAAGTCTAAACCAATCTGACATGATCATTACTACACCGTGAAGCTGATCCCTCCATATCAGCAGCCAATGAGCTTGCTGCTCTACGTTTAAATTGTATGACATATCGCTTATTGCTCCCTGAATTCTGTGTAAGTCACTTTGGATAAAAGCGACATTTAAGCTACATTTAAATATTGGCTAGTGTTTGTTGTAGCAGCGCGCTCATTTCAGAAACCCTCCTCCTTCCCCAACTCCACCTGTTTAGATCTGCTACAAGGTGTTCACATAAGCTATGGGGGTTTATACATATGTTATATGTGCAGCAGCAGCATTCCTTATACACACCCAGCAGCATGCTATGGATGTATTGGCAGTAGCAAGTCTCAGTACTTGCTCCGCCGTAGCAGCATAGCAGATCTTATCCACCACGACCAAATACATTTACTGTATATGTCATGTACACTAACATACCAAACCCTCCGAGAGTTGTCATGACGGAATTGAAATAGTACACATTTGCTGTTCCTTTATCCTATTCTAGGTGACATTGTTGCCAGTTATTATAACCTCTCTGTTATCTTGTCTCATGTGCATAAATAAAACAAAAATGAAGAATAATAATATAAACTTGTTGTGAATTATTTATATCACATACTGATGCTTTGGGTTTGTATATGGTGGGGGCTTTATTATGTAAATATGCACTACGCAACTTCTATTGTCATAAGTGTTTGGCGTAAATGACGCGTTATTGGTTACGCATACAGAGCTGACAAATGTGATGCCGTTTTAACAGTACAGGATCTCTATGTGCAGGGCAAAGTTACTGACCAAGTAAGTTTGCTCCATGACTTTGTTTACTGGATGTTTAAACTGCTAATCTGTTTGTATCTAAGCCTGTGATGTTCTTGGCAGTTCGTGATCTTTGATACGCTATTAGGCCTACGTGAAACGCATGTGGAAGTGACGCTAGCATCGCGGCTAATCTTGCTAACGTTTCTAATGTAATATGTTTCGGATGTACAATATATATTCTATAGTTTATATGTTTTCATTTCGTAATGAGGAAGTGGTGTAATGTACAATAAGTTGTTTATATGCACCTTCTGTTTGCATCCCGTAGTTACTAGTTGCATAATGGCAAGCTAATTGAGTTATCACTTCATTTGAAATGTGCTGTTTTAACAGTATGGAAATATTTATGTTAGACATTGAGTTATTTACTTTGTTTATTGTTCATTGCAGAAACTACCTCCAATGCATATCAGCATGTGTATATACTACAATGTGAAACCCTGTGCATAAATAAATGATTGAAAGACATTTGATGACTCCGACTCCCTGATCAGAGTGCTGAAGTGGTTAAGACCTTTTAAAGAATCGGCAATAGGTGGTCAATCCACAACAAATGGTCCTTCGAGCCGGATACTTTGACTGCTTCAGTATGTCATCAGGTGGCAAACCAACAACTCCTAAAGAAAGAACATCAAGGCAATGTCAAGCCCCAAAGCACCTTGAAGATTACATCCTTGACTTTCATCACAGACCTGCCCTTTCCTCCAGTCCTGTTCAGAGGGAATCAGCGGAGCAGAGAGGAGCAGCAGCCGCAGTGAATACAAGTCAAGCAGATGCAACTTTCAGCCAAGATGCACGACAAGCCATGTCCAGTCCAAGTCAAGCAGACTTATTGAGTGTGGACTCAGTAAGTAAGTTAACGGAATCTCTGAACGAGAAGGAGAAGATCAGGAAACTAGATCAGCTTAAGAAATGAAAGCAACGCAGAGACGAGATGATGGAACGCATCAAATCATTCTTGAGCGAGGAACAGGACAACGAGGATGATGAACGAGCACAGGCTGTTGCAGCATCAACACAACCACCTAGTTCAGCAAGCCCTCCACCCTTACTCTCACAGGACACAGGGCTACATTTTGAGAAACAGGCTGCCATAAGCACAACAGTGTTCATCTCCTGGTCAGTATGTTGCTGTCGCTAGAGGGATTCAGAGGGATGGAGCTTAACTGTTGCTCACATGTGGACCGCCTACTTAGCAAGCTGCCAAAGTATCTACGAGATGGTTTCATTGAGTTCCTTCAACAGCAGGGGAAGCTTAATTCTATAAGTCTTAACCCCTACAATCTGCAAGACTTTGCTGGATGGCTACAAGTCAAAGCACAGCAGCAGAGACTGTCTATTCGTCTAGTGCAGCGCTACCAACACGAGAGGCTTCCAAGTGTCGGGAAAGAGAAACCCTCAACAAAAGCAAAGGGGCCAACTCAAATTCTTTACCATGGTACATCTCTAGCCTAGAGTGCGGTCTCTACCCGTTTCAAAGATCCTAAGCAACGAAAGGCATTTAAGGTACACTGCCTCTTTTGCGACAGTAAAGAGTACTACATCTCACGCTGTGACAACATTAAGGAAAAGTCAGTTGCAGACCTGCAAAGGTGGATTACTGATGGGAAGCGATGCTGGAGATGTGCAGAAATCCAGGAGTTAACAGAGCGCAGTACTTGGCGGTATGTGAACACACAGCAGAACCCAGCGGATGACATCACCAGAGGGAAGCCCCTCGGAAGTTTTACTGTGCCTGGACGCTGAAGTCAGGGACCATCGTTCCTTAAACTGAGTTCTGAACACTGGCCAAAGAAACCTGAACCAGCACGATCAGAAGAGTTACCCGAGCTGAAAGGTGTCACTATCTGTTGTCTAACCACTGCGGAACCATATCATACCGTTCCTGATGCCAGTCAGTTCAGCACATGGAAAGAGTTAGTGGAAGCAACGCGGCAGGAATGTCAACAAGAGACAGTTGATTCGGCAAGCTCTCAGCTCCTTGATCATCGTGAAGCAGAGTTGATCCTACTAAGGAAATGTCAGGCTCAGAGCTTCCCTGAGGAGACGACAGCCCTCAAAACACATAAACCTATACCAAACCACAGCCGACTAATATGCCTTGCTCCAGAGTGGGACTCAGGAACTTCTTTAATCAGAGTTGGAGGACGATTACGGAGAATGGAAAGCCCCAATGTTGAGCAGATTCACCCTATAGTACTAGATTCGCGGCATCCAGTAACAGTGCTTCTCATTAAAGACTTTGATGAACGCTTGTTGCACCCAGGTACCGAAAGAGTGTATGCAGAATTACGGAGACAATACTGGATCTTGAGGGGGCGGCAAGCTGTTAAACACCACCAGCTTAACTGTTCATCCTGTCAACGGTGGCGAGCTCAGCCTAAGATTCCACAAATGGCAGACTTGCCACCCGAGCGGCTCAGACTTCTCTGTCCACCATTTTATTCTACTGGAGTGGACTGCTTCGGCCCTTATCATGTTAAAATGGGCAGAAGGGTTGAGAAACAATGGGGCGTCATTTTCAAATGCCTAACTACAAGAGCTGTTCACATAGAGCTCCTCAACTCTTTGGATGTGGATGCCTTCTTGCTGGCTCTTCGAAGATTCATCGCCAGACGTGGCAGACCAAAGGAGATCAGGTCGGACTGTGGCACAAATTTTCGGGGTGCAGAGCGAGAACTGCGTGAAACCTTTGCTGCTATGGAATCCCAACTAAAAGAGCAGCTGGCCGATTATCAGATCCTCTTCAAGTTCAATCCGCCTAATGCTCCTCATTTTGGTGGAGTTTGGGAACACGAGGTTCGCTCCATCAAAGCTGCTCTACAGGTGGCAGTTAGATGTCAGTCTGTATCAGAAGATGCCCTTTCTACCGTATTGGTAGAGGTAGAGGGCATTTTGAATTCAAAACCCCTTGGATACGTCTCCACAGACGTTGCCGACCTAGATGCCATTATGCCTAACCTTCTTCTCATGGGGCGGCGAGATGCATCACTTCCACAAGTGGCGTATGCTTCAGGAGACATGGGGCGGCGCAGATGGCGCCACTGTCAATACCTTGTGGATCAATTTTGGACACAGTTTACGAGAAATTACTTACCCACACTACAGACACGCCAGAAGTGGCACAAGCCATCAGACCCTCTGACAGTGGGAGCAGTGGTTTTGATAATTGATCCACAACTTCCCAGGGCTCAGTGGCCCGTTGGCAGAGTTACCAAGACTGTGGTCAGCAATGATGGATGTGTGAGGACAGTGGACGTTAGTGTTCGAGGCAAAGTGTATACCAGGCCAGTAGCCCGCCTCATCCCATTGCCAACCATTGAGGACGAAACCAAAGGCTCTTAAAGAATTCCCTTAACTTGCACATTTGCTTCTCAACTGATGTTTCATGTCGGTTAACAAGCTATTTCATGCATTCTTACTTTTTTACACTGTTAAACATGCTGGCTTCTAATGTTTGACATGGTCAGCTTGTCAAAAAAAAAAGAGCACACCCACGCATCAACCACTGAGCGAAAGAGCAAAGCATCAACCAGCCAGTGTGAGAAAGAGCACGGCCATCGATGCCACATTACTCGGCTAATGGAAGTTTAGCTGCGTTTGTTTGCTCACTGCATTTGTGATGGATGATATATAAACGGTTTGATATAATGCGGGATTTGGAAATCGTTTGAAACTGATACATGGAACGGTTCCAGTGCTAAAATATGCTGGATATGAACTGCATGCGGTATGTCAAACTAAGTCATATGTCTGTGTTTTGTTGGCAACACGAAGTAATGTAAACAACAGGAAGGGATTAATGCGAGGATGTATTGTATGCTCCTAATGTAGTTCCGTCCCCCCTGCCCGCCTCCAGCAGCTGCTCTTTTTTTTTCCAGAAATAATCGTACAGCTGTATCTCTCTTTTATAAATGTGATCAAACTAAGGTCAGCCTGATAAGAAAGACTGAACAGTACTTATTTAAACATTATAACCAGTGATCCAAAGCATTGCTGCATGCACCATTAATGTGGCAAGAAGAGCCATTGTAAACTGTCACGTGAAGGCAGTCAGATACAGTGCTGTTGTTTTTATCACACCCTTCGCCAAGTGACTTGAAAGAAAATTAAACAGATAATGTGAATCTAACTGTTGGTGTTCTTGGTCTTAGTTGTTGTGACGGTCTACTTCAATAAGTAATTTGCATCTCAGCCATGAAATATACCTTTATACGACCTTTAATTACCTTATAAAATTCATGTGAGATGAAAAAACAGATTCTCTTAAACTGCTAAAGAGCTGAAGTGTAAAAATATATACTTATGACATAATGCTGCAGATAAATGATCAAAAACTTTCATTAATTATAAAAAATATTATTTATACCCCCTACAAATCTGATTAAGCTGTTTCAACCAAAATTATCCACACTATGGGCAAGTCACACATACATTTAATTATCATTTTTAAATAAAATTACACAGATGTTATCAAAACACATATTTATAGTGATTTTTGAGTCATATTAAACTGCTGCTGTCAAAATGATTTGCAGCATCCCAGTTACAGGGTGTTATTAATTTTGAGCGGTTGTTATTTGAAAAGAAAAAACCTTGAAATGTTGCTGAATCAAGTATTTCAGAGCGCCGTGAATTTTTGAAACATTATTGTTAATATTAATTATTTATATATATATATATAATTTTTCCAAGTCTTCATTTGCCTTTTTAAATATATATTTTAAACTTTAAACAACCTTGTGTTTCACAAAAGTTGTGTCCAGGACTTACATTTTCTCAATCCTGGTATGATTCTTAAATGTCCTCCATGATCCAAACTAAACAGAGAAATAAACACAGCACAATATTGAAGTACAAATTAATAGTAAATATTTAAGAAAACAAGTCAGAAATAACAAGACACCAAACTATCAGCTATTCACTGTTCTGATATGATACTGTTCTTGACACACACACACGCGCACACACACACACACACACACACACACACAGGTCAGTATGTGTCAGTATTAGTGTTGTGTGTCATACTTGAGTTTGTTGAGTGTGTAGTTTGGATCATTGAGTCTCTCAGAGAGCATCTGAAGTGACACACACACACACACACACACAGGTCAGTATGTGTCAGTATTAGTGTTGTGTGTCATACTTGAGTTTGTTGAGTGTGTAGTTTGGATCATTGAGTCTCTCAGAGAGCATCTGAAGTGACACACACACACACACACACACACACACACACAGGTCAGTATGTGTCAGTATTAGTGTTGTGTGTCATACTTGAGTTTGTTGAGTGTGTAGTTTGGATCATTGAGTCTCTCAGAGAGCATCTGAAGTGACACACACACACACACACACACACACACACACACACACAGGTCAGTATGTGTCAGTATTAGTGTTGTGTGTCATACTTGAGTTTGTTGAGTGTGTAGTTTGGATCATTGAGTCTCTCAGAGAGCAACTGAAGTGACACACACACACACACACACACACACACACAGGTCAGTATGTGTCAGTATTAGTGTTGTGTGTCATACTTGAGTTTGTTGAGTGTGTAGTTTGGATCATTGAGTCTCTCAGAGAGCAACTGAAGTGACACACACACACACACACACACACACACACACACACACAGGTCAGTATGTGTCAGTATTAGTGTTGTGTGTCATACTTGAGTTTTTTGATTGTGTAGTTTGGATCATTGAGTCTCTCAGAGAGCATCTGAAGTGACACACACACACACACACACACACACACAGGTCAGTATGTGTCAGTATTAGTGTTGTGTGTCATACTTGAGTTTGTTGAGTGTGTAGTTTGGATCATTGAGTCTCTCAGAGAGCAACTGAAGTGACACACACACACACACACACACACACACACAGGTCAGTATGTGTCAGTATTAGTGTTGTGTGTCATACTTGAGTTTTTTGATTGTGTAGTTTGGATCATTGAGTCTCTCAGAGAGCATCTGAAGTGACACACACACACACACACACACACACACACAGGTCAGTATGTGTCAGTATTAGTGTTGTGTGTCATACTTGAGTTTGTTGAGTGTGTAGTTTGGATCATTGAGTCTCTCAGAGAGCAGCTGAAGTGACACACACACACACACACACACACACAGGTCAGTATGTGTCAGTATTAGTGTTGTGTGTCATACTTGAGTTTGTTGAGTGTGTAGTTTGGATCATTGATTCTCTCAGAGAGCATCTGAAGTGACACACACACACACACACACACACACACACAGGTCAGTATGTGTCAGTATTAGTGTTGTGTGTCATACTTGAGTTTGTTGAGTGTGTAGTTTGGATCATTGAGTCTCTCAGAGAGCATCTGAAGTGACACACACACACACACACACACAGGTCAGTATGTGTCAGTATTAGTGTTGTGTGTCATACTTGAGTTTGTTGAGTGTGTAGTTTGGATCATTGAGTCTCTCAGAGAGCATCTGAAGTGACACACACACACACACACACACACAGGTCAGTATGTGTCAGTATTAGTGTTGTGTGTCATACTTGAGTTTGTTGAGTGTGTAGTTTGGATCATTGAGTCTCTCAGAGAGCATCTGAAGTGACACACACACACACACACACACACACACACACACACACACACAGGTCAGTATGTGTCAGTATTAGTGTTGTGTGTCATACTTGAGTTTGTTGAGTGTGTAGTTTGGATCATTGAGTCTCTCAGAGAGCATCTGAAGTGACACACACACACACACACACACACACAGGTCAGTATGTGTCAGTATTAGTGTTGTGTGTCATACTTGAGTTCGTTGAGTGTGTAGTTTGGATCATTGAGTCTCTCAGAGAGCATCTGAAGTGACACACACACACACACACACACACACACACACACACACAGGTCAGTATGTGTCAGTATTAGTGTTGTGTGTCATACTTGAGTTTGTTGAGTGTGTAGTTTGGATCATTGAGTCTCTCAGAGAGCATCTGAAGTGACACACACACACACACACACACACACACACAGGTCAGTATGTGTCAGTATTAGTGTTGTGTGTCATACTTGAGTTTGTTGAGTGTGTAGTTTGGATCATTTTGTCTCTCAGAGAGCATCTGAAGTGATGAGTGTTGTGGGTGATTGTAACTCAGGTCGAGTTCTCTCAGGTGTGACGGGTTTGAACTCAGAGCTGAAGCCAAATAACAACATCCTTCATCTGTCACCATACAACCTGATAACCTACAGAAGATAAACAACATGTTTTAATATTATTCATGATACATTTACTTTGTGATATCAGTATATGGAGAGCATCACCTCAGTATCTCTAGATGACAGTTGTGACTCTTGAGAGCATCAGAGATCAGCTTCACTCCTGAATCCTGAAGATCATTGTTACTCACATCAAGCTCTCTCAGAGGAGAATCTGAAGACTGAAGAGCTGAAGAGATGATTCTACACGACTCAACTGTGAGATTACAGTCAGCAAGTCTGAAAGAAAACAAATCAATTTAGACAAAATGTACTTGACACCTTCCGTCTCTTCACTGTAAACATGAATGTGATGCTCACAGAGCTCTTGTGCAGTTGTTGACAGCTGGAATGAGTCTTCTTCTCCCCTCCTGTGTTGTGTTGTATTTCTTCAGATCAAACTCATCCATCACTTCCTCTGACATCTGAAGCATGTAGGCTATTGCTGAACAGTGAGCGGCAGAGAGTTTCTTCTCTGAGTGTTTGTCTGATCTCACAAACTCCTCGATCTCTCTGTACAGAGTCTGATCTTTCACTTCTAACAGACACAAGAACAGATTGATGGATCTTTCAGCTGACAGACCATCATTACACTTGATCTTCTCTTTAATGTACTGTGTGGTTTTCTTGATGGTTTGTGATGTGTCCACCGTGTGTGTCAGTAGATCCTTTAAGAGTTTCTGATTGGACTCCAGTGAGATGCCCAGCAGAAATCTCAAGAAAAGATCCAGATGACCAGTTTCACTCTCGAGTGCTTTATCTACTGCACCTTTCAGCATATTCTCTACTGAAGCAAAATGTTTCAGGGTCTCCATCGTTGTGCCAACATGGTAGTAAAACACGTAGAACGCAGCGAGGAACTCTTGAAAGCTGAGATGTATGAAGCTGTAGATTTTCCTCTGATGACTGACAGATTCCTCCTTAAAGATCTTAGTACAGATGCCAGAATACAGCGAGGCGTCAGTGATGTCGATCCCACACTCTCTCAGATCCTCCTCATAGAACATCACATTGCCCTTCATCAGCTGTTTGAAAGCCACTTCAGCCAGTTTCACAATCACATCTCTGTTGATCTCTGGATCTCTCTCTGGATCAAACTTCTCATTCCTCCTCTTCATCTGAATCAGCAGGAAGTGGATGTACATTTCACTCAGAGTTTTGGGGATTTCTTCAGTGTGATCTTGTGTCAGGATCTTCTGAAGCACAGTGGATGAGATCCAACAGAAGACGGGTATGTGACACATGATGTGGAGGCTTCTCGCTCTTCTGATGTGGGACATGATTCTGCTGAACTGATGCTCGTCGCTGATTCTCCCTCTGAAATATTCCTCCTTCTGAGCGTCGTTGAATCCCTGGATCTCTGTCACACACGTGATGTATCTGGAGGGGATCTGATTGGCTGCTGCTGGTCTGGAGGTGATCCAGATGAGAGCGGAGGGAAGCAGATCTCCTCTCATGAGGTTTGACATCAACACAGCCACTGATGAAGTGTCAGTCACATCAGAAACTTTCTCACTGTCGTTTGAGAACATCAGAGTCATTCTGCTTTCATCCAGACCATCAAAGATGAACACAACTTTACACTCCTCATAAATCTGCGAGTTCACATCATGAAGTTCAGGATGAAAGTCCAGCAGCAGTTTGTGAAGACTGTAGCGATGCTCTTGAATCAAGTTCAACTCTCGAAACGGAAGCAGGAACATGAAATCTACGTCCTGATTGGCTGTTCCCTCGGCCCAATCCACAATGAACTTGTGCACAGAGACGGTTTTTCCAATTCCAGCGATGCCTTTAGTAAGAACACTCTTGATTTTGTGTCTTTGATGTGATTGAGGTTTAAAGATGTCATTGCAGTAGATTGGAGTGTCTTGTAAGTCTTGTGTTCTTCTGGGCTGTTTCTCCATGTGTAAAACCTCATGTTCTTCATTCACTCCTTCACTCTCTCCCTCTATGATGTACAGCTGTGTGTAAATTGTCTTCAGGAGGGTTTGATTCTCTTGTCGTTTGATTCCCTCAAATAAATTCTCATACTTGTTCTTCATGATGGTTTTGTGTTTGTCTTTGACTCTCTGCAGGTCTTCAGGCTCCTCTGTGTGCCCAGTGACCGTCTGTAGGTCTAATGTTGTCTTGTTGATGGGCGTCTGACAGGAGGAATCAGTGCAGCTCAGACTAAACTGTATTTTCCCACTGTTGAGAGCATACAAAGAAAAGAATAGTGAGAAAAGTCTCCTTTTCCAAAGGTAAATAATAACGCAGATGATGTGGGCTAATAAAGTAGACTGCCCATAGTAACATACAAAATGTACATAAACACTTGAGTTTACATATTATTATTTTTATATGGTTTTACATGTTCACAGATCACAATGCAATGGCATGATTCAGTCTGGATCCGGTCACTTCATATATGTTCTCTGATCTGATAGCTATCTTAACATGAATAGTCCAGGGGCCGCTTGCATAAACTGCTAACACATGGCGTACTGTTTTCGTCCTTTTTGGTATTTTTAGGACTTACCATCCGGCAATGTTCCCTGAAAGAAAAACAGTGTTTGTGTGTATGTAAAAACAGTGCAGTGGTTATTTAGCACAAGCTCCAGAGTGCGTCTGACAGGGAAAAGCAGTGCAGCCAGTGAACCACACTTCCACATTTTGGATGCCACACATGAACCTCCTCTTATTGTACCTAGGGTCAGAGGTCAATCTTCCATCAGTGAGGTGTAAAGGTTTTTCCATGGACGCATGACTCTTCAGTGACACACAGCTGGGTTCTGGAGATGCTGCTCTGGGTCTTTTCCTTCTGGTGATACCGACAAAGACAATAGCATTTAAGTTGCATTTAAAGACAATTTTACTTAAATGTTCATGATTTGTGATTATGAGTTTTTCAAACTTTCGTTAACTTAAAATTATAGCTACAATAAGTAATGTTTGAAAGCACGGTGGGGGTTGATTTTAAATCCCAACGCATGCAGTCATTGACTCACTGTCATTGTATTATTGTTCGTTTACCTCACATTGGCAATGTTACTTTAACTTTCCCGTAGCTCAGTGGTTAGAGTATGGCGGTAAGGTCATGGGTCCTTTAGCAGAACCGTACAGTTTTCTAGCTGAATTTGTGCATTGGGCAATGCAATAATAAAAATTGTTTTCAGAATTCATACATTTTACAAGGGTGGATACGTGTTTATTTAAAACTATTCTGTAATTGTCTAATGTCGTTCTGACTAATGTCTCTAATGTCATTTCACTTTCATGTGTGAGTACCTTTCATTCAACCTGAGGTCAGAGGTCACTGCTTCATCACTGAATGAATATGGAAAGTTTGATAAGGACTTCAGTGACACACACCTGGGTTCTGAAGATGCCTGTCTGGTCATCTTGCTTTGATGAGCATCATCTTCTATCTCTTTAACTTCATTCATCTTGCAGTGACTCATCTTGCAGTCGTGTTGTCTGGATCTAAGACCTATATGTTAAAAGTAAAAAAACAGAAGGAAAACACAAGGGTCATACTCCAACTGATAAAGGTCTTGTATGTACATGTGTCTGATATGAAGATAACAGTTGCAAAACTCAAAAGACCGTAGAGTTGGATTTCAAATCACGTACAATAAATATTCACACAATGAGTGTAAAACTTTTAATTTACTCTCTTGCCTTAAGAAGAGTATAATGTTTGGTGCAAAATGGTTCCCGCTAAACTTGTTAAAGGTATTTATTCGACAAAAATATTTAGCCATAAAGGAAAGAACATCGGGATTATGAGTCACATCTTAAATGCAAAAAAATGCATGAAAACTAGAAGCACACGAGCAGTCCCAATCTGAAGAAAAAGCAGTTTTACATGAATTCTAAATCATATATATTTCATATGTTCCAGACGTTTATATTTGACAGGAAACGAGACGGTTTGCACAAGTCTTGCAGATGTAAAGGCTGAAGTCAAAAACACATCCTGGATGTATGCGCGCTATAACTTTACATGTTTGTGAATTAAACGATAAACATTTGACTAAATACAACTCAAATAAACACGCATACATAGTTTTAAATAGTATAACAAATATCTACCTGTTGGATCAAATCTTCGTTCGGTGAGAATTTCAGATTCTCTTTGATGAAAGAAAGCAACGGAAATGTTAGTTTCCAGGAAACGGTGCGCAGGCGTTGACAGAAGTCTTCAGTGGTTTTGTACGTGAGTGAATCAAATGCTCAGCAACATGTCTATAAAGCACAGAACTCAAAACACAGCTCGCAATGGGTCCCAGCAAAGTGTGTCCGCTACAGCTTGGTATACAAAGATTTGAAGATATTAGTAGACATGTTGGTCGTAAGAGCTTTCTGGTAACAATATAGCAAATGATAAAGAAGTTGGTGATGCACATATACTGCCACACAGTGAGAGTTTGTAAGTAAATATAATCGACACAAGAGCACTTATTGTTGCACATGTTTATTACATTAAAGGCAAAATAACTGAGATAAGAGCACAGATCTGAAACTTCTTTAAGTCTAAATATTATTTAGTAATCCTGATGTCTTCTGGTCCATATCCTTTACTTAGGAAGGTGTGCGCTATACACTGATTCATGCAACACATTCTATTCAAATATATATATTTTGCTATTGTTTTGCGGAGAGACACTTTCATAAACTTGTTTTATTATATAATGGTAAATTATATTTCATTTCATTTGCAATTCGATAGCACAACAACAGCGATCAGCGATAATGATAAGCTGCATACTCACAATAAATATGACAAAGTCATCATAAAGATCATAACACAGTCTCCGAAGTTATTAAAGCAGAGAAAAAGCTTGCAAGCCGGATATTTAAACAAACATCAGATGTTTGTACGTCATTTACAAACCTGCATAAATGTCTTTGTTCTGCTGAACACACAGATCTCATCCCTTATTGACACCCACAGTATTTATTTAATAATTATTAATAACTATTATGGCAGTAAAGGGGGGATGAGAGCTGACATTGTTCCAAATATCTTCCCGTGTGTTCAGCATAACAAAGTTTGGACTTTCATTTGTCCGTTTGATATTAAGACAGAGAAAGACAGTATGTGTGATGTTTCTGATTTTACTCACAGGATGTTGTTCAATGTGACACGAGAGTCAACGAGCACTTACAAACTCTTACTCCAGCATATAGAGGCTCTTTAAATGTTGTGTTGAATGTGTGTATGTGTGTGAGTGTGTGTGTGTCAGAGACGCTGTAGAAGGACAGAGCGCCGGCCGGCCAGTCCAGATAAACTCCTACTCGATTAGATGGAGGTGCAGGGCTGTCTTTGTGTTTATTATTGTGCCAAGCGCTGTATCTGTCACCGATACAGTACATAGACCACGACACGTCATTGTAACCAAAGCAGCAGATATTTCCTCCATCCCGACTGATTCCTTTATATGTCATAGCTACAACAGCCCAAACGTCCTTTTCAGCCTCCCAGTAACAGCGTCCGGTGAAACTCTCTTTAGACAGAACCTGCTCATAATCCTTAAATCTCTCTGGATGATCAGGATACGACTGGTCATCTTCAACATGTGTGACCTTTCTGTTCCCATCAGACAGAACCAAACAGACACTCGGCGTGTTTGGATCCAGTGTGACGTCACAGGCGTCTGAACACAAGATTGGAAGGAAATCAAATACAAATGGCATTAAAATAGATGTAAAAACACAGAGTGACTGCAGCAAGAAATAAAAGCAGTTAGTTCACAGAAAAATGAACATTTCCCAGGCGGTCGAGATATCAGTGGCATTTTTTCTATGGTAGAAACAGTAAAGATTTTTTACATACGTATAATGAAATTAACAAAATATTGTCATTGCTTGCTGAACTTTAAGATTTCAAATATTCAAAACCGTTAAGGTCACAATGAAATAAAAACGGACAATATTTGCAATATGGCATGCAAAGACGATGGTGTTGAAAATATTCTTCACCTGCTTTGACATCTGCCACAAAATTGGATCCAACAGTTTTACAGCAATATAAAATTGAGTTGTTAACTTTTTAACCCAAAAGCTACGGAAGGGAGAACTGGGAGAACCGGCCTTCCCGGTTGGGTCTGGGTTTGCTGAGTTTTTGTAATTTGTTTATGTGCATCAGAGTATTGTTTCTTGCCCCTTGCTCTGTTGGCTTGCTTAACCTTATATGATATAGTTTCATGATCCTACTACAATCTTACAGACCTCATCTTCAATGCACGTTACAATCTTGTTTATGGTATTACTACAAATGCACTATGAATGTTCAACTCCTGTTCTTATATAACTTTTGTTGTAAAGGTCCATCTGCACATGGCACATCTGATCGGTAACGGTCAATGACTTCTTGAGGAAGGAATGCAAAATATGTGTTCAGAACGTCAGGTGTGCAATGCACATAGGTTCACATGACGGGAAAACAAAAATCTTGACATGGCGAACCACACACATGATG
>NC_136771.1:24562905-24590405 GCF_947034865.1 Barbatula barbatula
CAAGTCTGAAAGAAAACAAATCAATTTAGACAAAATGTACTTGACACCTTCCGTCTCTTCACTGTAAACATGAATGTGATGCTCACAGAGCTCTTGTGCAGTTGTTGACAGCTGGTATGAGTCTTCTTCTCCCCTCCTGTGTTGTGTTGTATTTCTTCAGATCAAACTCATCCATCACCTCCTCTGACATCTGAAGCATGTAGGCTATTGCTGAACAGTGAGCGGCAGAGAGTTTCTTCTCTAAGTGTTTGTCTGATCTCACAAACTCCTCGATCTCTCTGGACAGAGTCTGATCTTTCACTTCTAACAGACACAAGAACAGATTGATGGATCTTTCAGCTGACAGACCATCATTACCCTTGATCTTCTCTTTAATGTACTGTGTGGTTTTCTTGATGGTTTGTGATGTGTCCACCGTGTGTGTCAGTAGATCCTTTAAAAGTTTCTGATTGGACTCCAGTGAGATGCCCAGCAGAAATCTCAAGAAAAGATCCAGATGACCAGTTTCACTCTCGAGTGCTTTATCTACGGCACCTTTCAGCATATTCCCTACTGAAGCAAAACGTTTCAGGGTCTCCATCGTTGTGCCAACATGGTAGTAAAACACGTAGAACGCAGCGAGGAACTCTTGAAGACTGAGATGTATGAAGCTGTAGATTTTCCTCTGATGACTGACAGATTCCTCCTTAAAGATCTCAGTACAGATGCCAGAATACAGCGACGCGTCAGTGATGTCGATCCCACACTCTCTCAGATCCTCCTCATAGAACATCACATTGCCCTTCATCAGCTGTTTGAAAGCCACTTCAGCCAGTTTCACAATCACATCTCTGTTGATCTCTGGATCTCTCTCTGGATCAAACTTCTCATTCCTCCTCTTCATCTGAATCAGCAGGAAGTGGATGTACATTTCACTCAGAGTTTTGGGGATTTCTTCAGTGTGATCTTGTGTCAGGATCTTCTGAAGCACAGTGGATGAGATCCAACAGAAGACGGGTATGTGACACATGATGTGGAGGCTTCTCGCTCTTCTGATGTGGGACATGATTCTGCTGAACTGATGCTCTTCGCTGATTCTCTTCCTGAAATATTCCTCCTTCTGAGCGTCGTTGAATCCCTGGATCTCTGTCACACACGTGATGTATTTGGAGGGGATCTGATTGGCTGCTGCTGGTCTGGAGGTGATCCAGATGAGAGCGGAGGGAAGCAGATCTCCTCTCATGAGGTTTGACATCAACACAGCCACTGATGAAGTGTCAGTCACATCAGAAACTTTCTCACTGTCGTTTGAGAACATCAGAGTCATTCTGCTTTCATCCAGACCATCAAAGATGAACACAACTTTACACTCCTCATAAATCTGCGAGTCCACATCATGAAGTTCAGGATGAAAGTCCAGCAGAAGTTTTTGAAGACTGTAGCGATGCTCTTGAATCAAGTTCAGCTCTCGAAACGGAAGCAGGAACATGAAATCTACGTCCTGATTGGCTGTTCCCTCGGCCCAATCCACAATGAACTTGTGCACAGAGACGGTTTTTCCAATTCCAGCGATGCCTTTAGTAAGAACACTCTTGATTTTGTGTCTTTGATGTGATTGAGGTTTAAAGATGTCATTGCAGTAGATTGGAGTGTCTTGTAAGTCTTGTGTTCTTCTGGGCTGTTTCTCCATGTGTAAAACCTCATGTTCTCCATTCACTCCTTCACTCTCTCCCTCTATGATGTACAGATTTGTGTAAATTCTCTTCAGGAGGGTTTGATTCTCTTGTCGTTTGATTCCCTCAAATAAATTCTCATACTTGTTCTTCATGATGTTTTGTGTTTGTCTTTGACTCTCTGCAGGTCTTCAGGCTCCTCTGTGTGCCCAGTGACCGTCTGTAGGTCTAATGTTGTCTTGTTGATGGGCGTCTGACAGGAGGAATCAGTGCAGCTCAGACTAAACTGTATTTTCCCACTGTTGAGAGCATACAAAGAAAAGAATAGTGAGAAAAGTCTCCTTTTCCAAAGGTAAATAATAACGCAGATGATGTGGGCTAATAAAGTAGACTGCCCATAGTAACATACAAAATGTACATAAACACTTGAGTTTACATATTATTATTTTTATATGGTTTTACATGTTCACAGATCACAATGCAATGGCATGATTCAGTCTGGATCCGGTCACTTCATATATGTTCTCTGATCTGATAGCTATCTTAACATGAATAGTCCAGGGGCCGCTTGCATAAACTGCTAACACATGGCGTACTGTTTTCGTCCTTTTTGGTATTTTTAGGACTTACCATCCGGCAATGTTCCCTGAAAGAAAAACAGTGTTTGTGTGTATGTAAAAACAGTGCAGTGGTTATTTAGCACAAGCTCCAGAGTGCGTCTGACAGGGAAAAGCAGTGCAGCCAGTGAACCACACTTCCACATTTTGGATGCCACACATGAACCTCCTCTTATTGTACCTAGGGTCAGAGGTCAATCTTCCATCAGTGAGGTGTAAAGGTTTTTCCATGGACGCATGACTCTTCAGTGACACACAGCTGGGTTCTGGAGATGCTGCTCTGGGTCTTTTCCTTCTGGTGATACCGACAAAGACAATAGCATTTAAGTTGCATTTAAAGACAATTTTACTTAAATGTTCATGATTTGTGATTATGAGTTTTTCAAACTTTCGTTAACTTAAAATTATAGCTACAATAAGTAATGTTTGAAAGCACGGTGGGGGTTGATTTTATATCCCAACGCATGCAGTCATTGACTCACTGTCATTGTATTATTGTTCGTTTACCTCACATTGGCAATGTTACGTTAACTTTCCCGTAGCTCAGTGGTTAGAGTATGGCGCTAAGGTCATGGGTCCTTTAGCAGAACCGTACAGTTTTCTAGCTGAATTTGTGCATTGGGCAATGCAATAATAAAAATTGTTTTCAGAATTCATACATTTTACAAGGGTGGATACGTGTTTATTTAAAACTATTCTGTAATTGTCTAATGTCGTTCTGACTAATGTCTCTAATGTCATTTCACTTTCATGTGTGAGTACCTTTCATTCAACCTGAGGTCAGAGGTCACTGCTTCATCACTGAATGAATATGGAAAGTTTGATAAGGACTTCAGTGACACACACCTGGGTTCTGAAGATGCCTGTCTGGTCATCTTGCTTTGATGAGCATCATCTTCTATCTCTTTAACTTCATTCATCTTGCAGTGACTCATCTTGCAGTCGTGTTGTCTGGATCTAAGACCTATATGTTAAAAGTAAAAAAACAGAAGGAAAACACAAGGGTCATACTCCAACTGATAAAGGTCTTGTATGTACATGTGTCTGATATGAAGATAACAGTTGCAAAACTCAAAAGACCGTAGAGTTGGATTTCAAATCACGTACAATAAATATTCACACAATGAGTGTAAAACTTTTAATTTACTCTCTTGCCTTAAGAAGAGTATAATGTTTGGTGCAAAATGGTTCCCGCTAAACTTGTTAAAGGTATTTATTCGACAAAAATATTTAGCCATAAAGGAAAGAACATCGGGATTATGAGTCACATCTTAAATGCAAAAAAATGCATGAAAACTAGAAGCACACGAGCAGTCCCAATCTGAAGAAAAAGCAGTTTTACATGAATTCTAAATCATATATATTTCATATGTTCCAGACGTTTATATCTGACAGGAAACGAGACGGTTTGCACAAGTCTTGCAGATGTAAAGGCTGAAGTCAAAAACACATCCTGGATGTATGCGCGCTATAACTTTACATGTTTGTGAATTAAACGATAAACATTTGACTAAATACAACTCAAATAAACACGCATACATAGTTTTAAATAGTAAATATCTACCTGTTGGATCAAATCTTCGTTCGGTGAGAATTTCAGATTCTCTTTGATGAAAGAAAGCAACGGAAATGTTAGTTTCCTGTAAAAGGTGTTGAGGAGTCTTCAGTGGTTTTGTGCGAGAGTTACATGCATATAAACCCCACAGTACTCAAAACACAGCTCGCACAATGGGTCCAAGCAAAGTGGTTTTCAAGTGTCCGCTGCAGCTCGGTATACGCAACAACTGAAGATATTAGTATGTTTGTCGTAAGAGATTTCCGGTAATATAGCAAATCAACATGATGATGAAGTTGGTGATGCACATATACTGCCGCACAGTGAGAGTTTGTGAGTAAATATAATCGACACAAGAGCACTTATTGTTGCACATGTTTATTTACATTAAAGGCAAAATAACTGAGATAAGAGCACAGATCTGAAACTTCTTTAAGTCTAAATATTATTTAGTAATCCTGATGTCTTCTGGTCCATATCCTTTACTTAGGAAGGTGTGCGCTATACACTGATTCATGCAACACATTCTATTCAAATGTATATATTTTGCTATTGTTTTGCGGAGAGACACTTTCATAAACTTGTTTTATTATATAATGGTAAATTATATTTCATTTCATTTGCAATTCCATAGCACAACAACAGCGATCAGCGATAATGATAAGCTGCATACTCACAATAAATATGACAAAGTCATCATAAAGATCATAACACAGTCTCCGAGGTTATTAAAGCAGAGAAAAAGCTTGCAAGCCGGATATTTAAACAAACATCAGATGTTTGTACGTCATTTACAAACCTGCATAAATGTCTTTGTTCTGCTGAACACACAGATCTCATCCCTTATTGACACCCACAGTATTTATTTAATAATTATTAATAACTATTATGGCAGTAAAGGGGGGATGAGAGCTGACATTGTTCCAAATATCTTCCCGTGTGTTCAGCATAACAAAGTTTGGACTTTCATTTGTCCGTTTGATATTAAGACAGAGAAAGACAGTATGTGTGATGTTTCTGATTTTACTCACAGGATGTTGTTCAATGTGACACGAGAGTCAACGAGCACTTACAAACTCTTACTCCAGCATATAGAGGCTCTTTAAATGTTGTGTTGAATGTGTGTATGTGTGTGAGTGTGTGTGTGTCAGAGACGCTGTAGAAGGACAGAGCGCCGGCCGGCCAGTCCAGATAAACTCCTACTCGATTAGATGGAGGTGCAGGGCTGTCTTTGTGTTTATTATTGTGCCAAGCGCTGTATCTGTCACCGATACAGTACATAGACCACGACACGTCATTGTAACCAAAGCAGCAGATATTTCCTCCATCCCGACTGATTCCTTTATATGTCATAGCTACAACAGCCCAAACGTCCTTTTCAGCCTCCCAGTAACAGCGTCCGGTGAAACTCTCTTTAGACAGAACCTGCTCATAATCCTTAAATCTCTCTGGATGATCAGGATACGACTGGTCATCTTCAACATGTGTGACCTTTCTGTTCCCATCAGACAGAACCAAACAGACACTCGGCGTGTTTGGATCCAGTGTGACGTCACAGGCGTCTGAACACAAGATTGGAAGGAAATCAAATACAAATACAAGTGGCATTAAAATAGATGTAAAAAACACAGAGTGACTGCAGCAAGAAATAAAAGCAGTTAGTTCACAGAAAAATGAACATTTCCCAGGCGGTCGAGATATCAGTGGCATTTTTTCTATGGTAGAAACAGTAAAGATTTTTTACATACGTATAATGAAATTAACAAAATATTGTCATTGCTTGCTGAACTTTAAGATTTCAAATATTCAAAACCGTTAAGGTCACAATGAAATAAAAACTGACAATATTTGCAATATGGCATGCAAAGTATGAAAATATTCTTCACCTGCTTTGACATCTGCCACAAAATTGGATCCAACAGTTTTACAGCAATATAAAATTGAGTTGTTAACTTTTTAACCCAAAAGCTACGGAAGGGAGAACTGGGAGAACCGGCCTTCCCGGTTGGGTCTGGGTTTGCTGAGTTTTTGTAATTTGTTTATGTGCATCAGAGTATTGTTTCTTGCCCCTTGCTCTGTTGGCTTGCTTAACCTTATATGATATAGTTTCATGATCCTACTACAATCTTACAGACCTCATCTTCAATGCACATTACAATCTTGTTTATGGTATTACTACAAATGCACTATGAATGTTCAACTCCTGTTCTTATATAACTTTTGTTGTAAAGGTCCATCTGCACATGGCACGTCTGATCGGTAACGGTCAATGACTTCTTGAGGAAGGAATGCAAAATATGTGTTCAGAACGTCAGGTGTGCAATGCACATAGGTTCACATGACGCGGCAAACAAAAATCTTGACATGGCGAACCACACACATGATGGGATAAATACATGTTTTGGGGAGCTTCGCATTCCTGCCTCCCCGGAAGAGAAGTTACCGACCCGCCACAGTTTTTGTTTTGAATGATTTCTTTGTAGCTTTACCAGAAAACAATGCTACATTGCAGGAAGCACTATATAATATATAAATATGTCCTGATAAACCGATTTAAAATTTCGTTCATAAGTGAAGTGTCTCTTTTTAATGCCTTTAATCAGACAGTAAAGTGGAGGATAGACAGGAAGTCATTAGGAGACGGTAGGGGAGCGGGATCGGCAAAGGACCGTCGGGAACGGGAATCAGACCCCAGGTCGCCGTGAGCGAGTGAAGTGTCTCTTACACACAATAGTCATTCACAATAGGTTTGCATGTTTAGAATTAACACTAGTTTAAAAAACAAACTAGGACTTACACTTTCTCAATCCTGGTGTGATCCTAAAACGTCCTCCGTGATCCAAACTACAGAGAAACAAATAAATGCATAATGCAGACGATAAATGTTTGATTGACATTTTAAGTTACATTCAATAAAAATCTTGAAACTAGTCCACTGAACAGTTTTATCCTGGTAATCTCACATCAGTTGAGCTAGTCTGCATGTTAGACAGCCAGTGACCCTGAACAGCCTGTTTTTTATTGGACTTCTGTATGCTAGTCTTCACAGAACCCCAAAGTGTGTTTATTTTAACACTGTATCCCATTAAAGCACACAGCTGGCTAAAGAGAGCCGTTTCACACTTTTGCAAAACCCAATTCCTTTGGGTTTTCACGGCATATTGTCTAACGTGGTGAATGTGAGAGTAAGGGTTTGAGCTTGATGCTTTAGGCCAGTGCTTTTCATGGTCGTGCCCCGATTTAACGCTTTTGTGCGCAGCCAAAAAATGAGTCTGCGCAACCGAAGCTTCAGACAGATAATTGCCCTCCATCAATTTGCAGTCATGTTCCTCAATGCATTCACGATCAAGTTTCAAAGGTCGGGATTTCATGGAACCGTTGCACTCACCAGCAGAACCTCTGGTTTATTATCTCTGTGGTGACAGTTGATAGGTGTTATGATTTTTATACTGTACAAACTGTATATTTTATCCCTTCCCCTAAACCTTACCGTCGTAGAAAACTATTAGCGTTTTTCAAAAAATATGCGTTCTGTACAATTTATAAGCATTAAGTAACTTGAATCCCAATAAAGTTTTGCATTCAGGTTTAACGCCCCGAAGGGATATAAACAAGCCAAACACGCACACACACACACACACACACACACACACACACACACACACACACAGGTCAGTATGTGTCCGTATTAGTGTTGTGTGTCATACTTGAGTTTGTTGAGTGTGTAGTTTGGATCATTGAGTCTCTCAGAGAGCATCTGAAGTGACACACACACACACACACACACACACAGGTCAGTATGTGTCAGTATTAGTATTGTGTGTCATACTTGAGTTTGTTGAGTGTGTAGTTTGGATCATTGAGTCTCTCAGAGAGCATCTGAAGTGACACACACACACACACACACACACAGGTCAGTATGTGTCAGTATTAGTGTTGTGTGTCATACTTGAGTTTGTTGAGTGTGTAGTTTGGATCATTGAGTCTCTCAGAGAGCATCTGAAGTGACACACACACACACGCACACACACACACAAACACACACCCACACACACACAGGTCAGTATGTGCCAGTATTAGTGTTGTGTGTCATACTTGAGTTTGTTGAGTGTGTAGTTTGGATCATTGAGTCTCTCAGAGAGCAGCTGAAGTGACACACACACACACACACACGCACACACACACACACAGGTCAGTATGTGCCAGTATTAGTGTTGTGTGTCATACTTGAGTTTGTTGAGTGTGTAGTTTGGATCATTGAGTCTCTCAGAGAGCATCTGAAGTGACACACACACACACACACACACACAGGTCAGCATGTGTCAGTATTAGTGTTGTGTGTCATACTTGAGTTTGTTGAGTGTGTAGTTTGGATCATTGAGTCTCTCAGAGAGCATCTGAAGTGACACACACACACACACACACACACACACACACACACAGGTCAGTATGTGCCAGTATTAGTGTTGTGTGTCATACTTGAGTTTGTTGAGTGTGTAGTTTGGATCATTGAGTCTCTCAGAGAGCATCTGAAGTGACACACACACACACACACACACACACACACACACAGGTCAGTATGTGCCAGTATTAGTGTTGTGTGTCATACTTGAGTTTGTTGAGTGTGTAGTTTGGATCATTGAGTCTCTCAGAGAGCATCTGAAGTGACACACACACACACACACACACACACAGGTCAGTATGTGTCAGTATTAGTGTTGTGTGTCATACTTGAGTTTGTTGAGTGTGTAGTTTGGATCATTGAGTCTCTCAGAGAGCAACTGAAGTGACACACACACACACACACACACACACACACAGGTCAGTATGTGTCAGTATTAGTGTTGTGTGTCATACTTGAGTTTGTTGAGTGTGTAGTTTGGATCATTGAGTCTCTCAGAGAGCATCTGAAGTGACACACACACACACACACACACACACACAGGTCAGTATGTGTCAGTATTAGTGTTGTGTGTCATACTTGAGTTTGTTGAGTGTGTAGTTTGGATCATTGAGTCTCTCAGAGAACATCTGAAGTGACACACACACACAGGTCAGTATGTGTCAGTATTAGTGTTGTGTGTCATACTTGAGTTTGTTGAGTGTGTAGTTTGGATCATTGTGTCTCTCAGAGAGCAGCTGAAGTGACACACACACACACACACACACACACGTCAGTATGTGTAAGTATTAGTGTTGTGTGTCATACTTGAGTTTGTTGAGTGTGTAGTTTGGATCATTGAGTCTCTCAGAGAGCATCTGAAGTGACACACACACACACACACACACACACACACACACACAGGTCAGTATGTGTCAGTATTAGTGTTGTGTGTCATACTTGAGTTCGTTGAGTGTGTAGTTTGGATCATTGAGTCTCTCAGAGAGCATCTGAAGTGACACACACACACACACACACACACACACACAGGTCAGTATGTGTCAGTATTAGTGTTGTGTGTCATACTTGAGTTCGTTGAGTGTGTAGTTTGGATCATTGAGTCTCTCAGAGAGCAGCTGAAGTGACACACACACACACACACACACACACACAGGTCAGTATGTGTCAGTATTAGTGTTGTGTGTCATACTTGAGTTTGTTGAGTGTGTAGTTTGGATCATTGAGTCTCTCAGAGAACATCTGAAGTGACACACACACACACACACACAGGTCAGTGTGTGTCAGTATTAGTGTTGTGTGTCATACTTGAGTTTGTTGAGTGTGTAGTTTGGATCATTGAGTCTCTCAGAGAGCATCTGAAGTGACACACACACACACACACACAGGTCAGTATGTGTCAGTATTAGTGTTGTGTGTCATACTTGAGTTTGTTGAGTGTGTAGTTTGGATCATTGAGTCTCTCAGAGAGCATCTGAAGTGACACACACACACACACACACACACACACAGGTCAGTATGTGTCAGTATTAGTGTTGTGTGTCATACTTGAGTTTGTTGAGTGTGTAGTTTGGATCATTGAGTCTCTCAGAGAGCAGCTGAAGTGACACACACACACACACACACACACACACAGGTCAGTATGTGTCAGTATTAGTGTTGTGTGTCATACTTGAGTTTGTTGGGTGTGTAGTTTGGATCATTGAGTCTCTCAGAGAGCATCTGAAGTGACACACACACACACACACAGGTCAGTATGTGTCATTATTAGTGTTGTGTGTCATACTTGAATTTTTTGAGTGTGTAGTTTGGATCATTGAGTCTCTCAGAGAGCAGCTGAAGTGACACACACACACACACACACACACACACACAGGTCAGTATGTGTCAGTATTAGTGTTGTGTGTCATACTTGAGTTTGTTGAGTGTGTAGTTTGGATCATTGAGTCTCTCAGAGAGCAACTGAAGTGACACACACACACACACACACACACACACACACAGGTCAGTATGTGTCAGTATTAGTGTTGTGTGTCATACTTGAGTTTGTTGAGTGTGTAGTTTGGATCATTGAGTCTCTCAGAGAGCATCTGAAGTGACACACACACACACACCCACACACACACAGGTCAGTATGTGTCAGTATTAGTGTTGTGTGTCATACTTGAGTTTGTTGAGTGTGTAGTTTGGATCATTGAGTCTCTCAGAGAGCATCTGAAGTGACACACACACACACACACACACACACAGGTCAGTATGTGTCAGTATTAGTGTTGTGTGTCATACTTGAGTTTGTTGAGTGTGTAGTTTGGATCATTGAGTGTTTGAGAGAGCAGCTGAAGTGACACACACACACACACACACACACACAGGTCAGTATGTGTCAGTATTAGTGTTGTGTGTCATACTTGAGTTTGTTGAGTGTGTAGTTTGGATCATTGAGTCTCTCAGAGAGCATCTGAAGTGACACACACACACACACACACACACACACACAGGTCATTATGTGTCAGTATTAGTGTTGTGTGTCATACTTGAGTTTGTTGAGTGTGTAGTTTGGATCATTGAGTCTCTCAGAGAGCAGCTGAAGTGACACACACACACACACACACACACACACACACACACACAGGTCAGTATGTGTCAGTATTAGTGTTGTGTGTCATACTTGAGTTTGTTGGGTGTGTAGTTTGGATCATTGAGTCTCTCAGAGAGCAGCTGAAGTGACACACACACACACACACACACAGGTCAGGATGTGTCAGTATTAGTGTTGTGTGTCATACTTGAGTTTGTTGAGTGTGTAGTTTGGATCATTGAGTCTCTCAGAGAGCATCTGAAGTGACACACACACACACACACACACACACACACACACAGGTCAGTATGTGTCAGTATTAGTGTTGTGTGTCATACTTGAGTTTGTTGAGTGTGTAGTTTGGATCATTGAGTCTCTCAGAGAGCAACTGAAGTGACACACACACACACACACACACACACAGGTCAGTATGTGTCAGTATTAGTGTTGTGTGTCATACTTGAGTTTGTTGAGTGTGTAGTTTGAATCATTGAGTCTCTCAGAGAGCAGCTGAAGTGACACACACACACACACACACACAGGTCAGTATGTGTCAGTATTAGTGTTGTGTGTCATACTTGAGTTTGTTGAGTGTGTAGTTTGGATCATTGAGTCTCTCAGAGAGCAACTGAAGTGACACACACACACACACACACACAGGTCAGTATGTGTCAGTATTAGTGTTGTGTGTCATACTTGAGTTTGTTGAGTGTGTAGTTTGAATCATTGAGTCTCTCAGAGAGCAGCTGAAGTGACACACACACACACACACACACAGGTCAGTATGTGTCAGTATTAGTGTTGTGTGTCATACTTGAGTTTGTTGAGTGTGTAGTTTGGATCATTGAGTCTCTCAGAGAGCAACTGAAGTGACACACACACACACACACACACACACAGGTCAGTATGTGTCAGTATTAGTGTTGTGTGTCATACTTGAGTTTGTTGAGTGTGTAGTTTGGATCATTGAGTCTCTCAGAGAGCATCTGAAGTGACACACACACACACACACACACACACAGGTCAGTATGTGTCAGTATTAGTGTTGTGTGTCATACTTGAGTTTGTTGAATGTGTAGTTTGGATCATTGAGTCTCTCAGAGAGCAGCTGAAGTGACACACACACACACACACACACACAGGTCAGTATGTGTCAGTATTAGTGTTGTGTGTCATACTTGAGTTTGTTGGGTGTGTAGTTTGGATCATTGAGTCTCTCAGAGAGCATCTGAAGTGACACACACACACAGGTCAGTATGTGTCATTATTAGTGTTGTGTGTCATACTTGAATTTTTTGAGTGTGTAGTTTGGATCATTGAGTCTCTCAGAGAGCAACTGAAGTGACACACACACACACACACACACACACACACAGGTCAGTATGTGTCAGTATTAGTGTTGTGTGTCATACTTGAGTTTGTTGGGTGTGTAGTTTGGATCATTGAGTCTCTCAGAGAGCATCTGAAGTGACACACACACACACACACACACACACAGGTCAGTATGTGTCATTATTAGTGTTGTGTGTCATACTTGAATTTTTTGAGTGTGTAGTTTGGATCATTGAGTCTCTCAGAGAGCAGCTGAAGTGACACACACACACACACACACACACACACACACACACACAGGTCAGTATGTGTCAGTATTAGTGTTGTGTGTCATACTTGAGTTTGTTGAGTGTGTAGTTTGGATCATTGAGTCTCTCAGAGAGCAGCTGAAGTGACACACACACACACACACACACACACACAGGTCAGTATGTGTCAGTATTAGTGTTGTGTGTCATACTTGAGTTTGTTGAGTGTGTAGTTTGGATCATTGAGTCTCTCAGAGAGCATCTGAAGTGACACACACACACACACACACAGGTCAGTATGTGTCAGTATTAGTGTTGTGTGTCATACTTGAGTTTGTTGAGTGTGTAGTTTGAATCATTGAGTCTCTCAGAGAGCAGCTGAAGTGACACACACACACACACACACACACACACACACACACACACAGGTCAGTATGTGTCAGTATTAGTGTTGTGTGTCATACTTGAGTTTGTTGAGTGTGTCGTTTGGATCATTGATTCTCTCAGAGAGCATCTGAAGTGACACACACACACACACACACACACACACACACAGGTCAGTATGTGTCAGTATTAGTGTTGTGTGTCATACTTGAGTTCGTTGAGTGTGTAGTTTGGATCATTGAGTCTCTCAGAGAGCAGCTGAAGTGACACACACACACACACACACACACACACACAGGTCAGTATGTGTCAGTATTAGTGTTGTGTGTCATACTTGAGTTTGTTGAGTGTGTAGTTTGGATCATTGAGTCTATCAGAGAGCATCTGAAGTGACACACACACACACACACACACAGGTCAGTGTGTGTCAGTATTAGTGTTGTGTGTCATACTTGAGTTTGTTGAGTGTGTAGTTTGGATCATTGAGTCTCTCAGAGAGCAGCTGAAGTGACACACACACACACACACACACACACACACACAGGTCAGTATGTGTCAGTATTAGTGTTGTGTGTCATACTTGAGTTTGTTGAGTGTGTAGTTTGGATCATTGAGTCTCTCAGAGAGCATCTGAAGTGACACACACACACACACACACACACACACACACACAGGTCAGTATGTGTCCGTATTAGTGTTGTGTGTCATACTTGAGTTTGTTGAGTGTGTAGTTTGGATCATTGAGTCTCTCAGAGAGCAACTGAAGTGACACACACACACACACACACACAGGTCAGTATGTGTCAGTATTAGTGTTGTGTGTCATACTTGAGTTTGTTGAGTGTGTAGTTTGGATCATTGAGTCTCTCAGAGAGCATCTGAAGTGACACACACACACACACACACACACACAGGTCAGTATGTGTCAGTATTAGTGTTGTGTGTCATACTTGAGTTTGTTGAATGTGTAGTTTGGATCATTGAGTCTCTCAGAGAGCATCTGAAGTGACACACACACACACACACACACACACACAGGTCAGTATGTGTCAGTATTAGTGTTGTGTGTCATACTTGAGTTTGTTGAATGTGTAGTTTGGATCATTGAGTCTCTCAGATAGCAGCTGAAGTGACACACACACACACACACACACACACAGGTCAGTATGTGTCAGTATTAGTGTTGTGTGTCATACTTGAGTTTGTTGAGTGTGTAGTTTGGATCATTGAGTCTCTCAGAGAGCAACTGAAGTGACACACACACACACACACACACACACAGGTCAGTATGTGTCAGTATTAGTGTTGTGTGTCATACTTGAGTTTGTTGGGTGTGTAGTTTGGATCATTGAGTCTCTCAGAGAGCATCTGAAGTGACACACACACACAGGTCAGTGTGTGTCATTATTAGTGTTGTGTGTCATATTTGAATTTTTTGAGTGTGTAGTTTGGATCATTGAGTCTCTCAGAGAGCAGCTGAAGTGACACACACACACACACACACACACACACAGGTCAGTATGTGTCAGTATTAGTGTTGTGTGTCATACTTGAGTTTGTTGAGTGTGTAGTTTGGATCATTGAGTCTCTCAGAGAGCAGCTGAAGTGACACACACACACACACACACACACACACAGGTCAGTATGTGTCAGTATTAGTGTTGTGTGTCATACTTGAGTTTGTTGAGTGTGTAGTTTGGATCATTGAGTCTCTCAGAGAGCATCTGAAGTGACACACACACACACACACACACACACACAGGTCAGTATGTGTCAGTATTAGTGTTGTGTGTCATACTTGAGTTTGTTGAGTGTGTAGTTTGGATCATTGAGTCTATCAGAGAGCATCTGAAGTGACACACACACACACACACACACACACAGGTCAGTATGTGTCAGTATTAGTGTTGTGTGTCATACTTGAGTTTGTTGAGTGTGTAGTTTGGATCATTGAGTCTCTCAGAGAGCAGCTGAAGTGACACACACACACACACACACACACACACAGGTCAGTATGTGTCAGTATTAGTGTTGTGTGTCATACTTGAGTTTGTTGAGTGTGTAGTTTGGATCATTGAGTCTCTCAGAGAGCATCTGAAGTGACACACACACACACACACACACACAGGTCAGTATGTGTCCGTATTAGTGTTGTGTGTCATACTTGAGTTTGTTGAGTGTGTAGTTTGGATCATTGAGTCTCTCAGAGAGCAACTGAAGTGACACACACACACACACACACACACACACACAGGTCAGTATGTGTCAGTATTAGTGTTGTGTGTCATACTTGAGTTTGTTGAGTGTGTAGTTTGGATCATTGAGTCTCTCAGAGAGCATCTGAAGTGCTGAGTGTTGTGGGTGATTGTAACTCAGGTCGAGTTCTCTCAGGTGTGACGGGTTTGAACTCAGAGCTGAAGCCAAATAACAACATCCTTCATCTGTCACCATACAACCTGATAACCTACAGAAGATAAACAACATGTTTTAATATTATTCATGACACATTTACTTTGTGATATCAGTATATGGAGAGCATCACCTCAGTATCTCTAGATGACAGTTGTGACTCTTGAGAGCATCAGAGATCAGCTTCACTCCTGAATCCTGAAGATCATTGTTACTCACATCAAGCTCTCTCAGAGGAGAATCTGAAGACTGAAGAGCTGAAGAGATGATTCTACACGACTCAACTGTGAGATTACAGTCAGCAAGTCTGAAAGAAAACAAAACAATTTAGACAAAATGTACTTGACACCTTCCGTCTCTTCACTGTAAACATGAATGTGATGCTCACAGAGCTCTTGTGCAGTTGTTGACAGCTGGTATGAGTCTTCTTCTCCCCTCCTGTGTTGTGTTGTATTTCTTCAGATCAAACTCATCCATCACCTCCTCTGACATCTGAAGCATGTAGGCTATTGCTGAACAGTGAGCAGCAGAGAGTTTCTTCTCTGAGTGTTTGTCTGATCTCACAAACTTCTCGATCTCTCTGGACAGAGTCTGATCTTTCACTTCAAACAGACACAAGAACAGATTGATGGATCTTTCAGCTGACAGACCATCATTACTCTTGATCTTCTCTTTAATGTACTGTGTGGTTTTCTTGATGGTTTGTGATGTGTCCACCGTGTGTGTCAGTAGATCCTTTAAAAGTTTCTGATTGGACTCCAGTGAGATGCCCAGCAGAAATCTCAAGAAAAGATCCAGATGACCAGTTTCACTCTCGAGTGCTTTATCTACTGCACCTTTCAGCATATTCCCTACTGAAGCAAAATGTTTCAGGGTCTCCATCGTTGTGCCAACATGGTAGTAAAACACGTAGAACGCAGCGAGGAACTCTTGAAAGCTGAGATGTATGAAGCTGTAGATTTTCCTCTGATGACTGACAGATTCCTCCTTAAAGATCTCAGTACAGATGCCAGAATACAGCGACGCGTCAGTGATGTCGATCCCACACTCTCTCAGATCCTCCTCATAGAACATCACATTGCCCTTCATCAGCTGTTTGAAAGCCACTTCAGCCAGTTTCACAATCACATCTCTGTTGATCTCTGGATCTCTCTCTGGATCAAACTTCTCATTCCTCCTCTTCATCTGAATCAGCAGGAAGTGGATGTACATTTCACTCAGAGTTTTGGGGATTTCTTCAGTGTGAGCTTGTGTCGGGATCTTCTGAAGCACAGTGGATGAGATCCAACAGAAGACGGGTATGTGACACATGATGTGGAGGCTTCTCGCTCTTCTAATGTGGGACATGATTCTGCTGAACTGATGCTCGTCGCTGATCCTCTTCCTGAAATATTCCTCCTTCTGAGCGTCGTTGAATCCCTGGATCTCTGTCACACACGTGATGTATTTGGAGGGGATCTGATTGGCTGCTGCTGGTCTGGAGGTGATCCAGATGAGAGCGGAGGGAAGCAGATCTCCTCTCATGAGGTTTGACATCAACACAGCCACTGATGAAGTGTCAGTCACATCAGAAACTTTCTCACTGTCGTTTGAGAACATCAGAGTCATTCTGCTTTCATCCAGACCATCAAAGATGAACACAACTTTACACTCCTCATAAATCTGAGAGTCCACATCATGAAGTTCAGGATGAAAGTCCAGCAGAAGTTTGTGAAGACTGTAGCGATGCTCTTGAATCAAGTTCATCTCTCGAAACGGAAGCAGGAACATGAAATCTACGTCCTGATTGGCTGTTCCCTCGGCCCAATCCACAATGAACTTGTGCACAGAGACGGTTTTTCCAATTCCAGCGATGCCTTTAGTAAGAACACTCTTGATTTTGTGTCTTTGATGTGATTGAGGTTTAAAGATGTCATTGCAGTAGATTGGAGTGTCTTGTAAGTCTTGTGTTCTTCTGGGCTGTTTCTCCATGTGTAAAACCTCATGTTCTTCATTCACTCCTTCACTCTCTCCCTCTATGATGTACAGCTGTGTGTAAATTGTCTTCAGGAGGGTTTGATTCTCTTGTGCTTTGATTCCCTCAAATAAATTCTCATACTTGTTCTTCATGATGGTTTTGTGTTTGTCTTTGACTCTCTGCAGGTCTTCAGGGTCCTCTGTGTTCCCAGTGACCGTCTGTAGGTCTAATGTTGTCTTGTTGATGGGCGTCTTACAGGAGGAATCAGTGCAGCTCAGACTAAACTGTATTTTCCCACTGTTGAGAGCATACAAAGAAAAGGATAGTGAGAAAAGTCTCCTTTTCCAAAGGTAAATAATAAAGTAGATGATGTGGGCTAATAAAGTAGACTGCCCATAGTAACATACAAAATGTACATAAACACTTGAGTTTACATATTATTATTTTCATATGGTTTTACATGTTCACAGATCACAATGCAATGGCATGATTCAGTCTGGATCCGGTCACTTCATATATGTTCTCTGATCTGATAGCTATCTTAACATGAAAAGTCCAGGGGCCGCTTGCATAAACTGCTTACACATGGCGTACTGTTTTCGTCCTTTTTGGTATTTTTAGGACTTACCATCCGGCAATGTTCCCTGAAAGAAAAACAGTGTTTGTGTGTATGTAAAAACAGTGCAGTGGTTATTTAGCACAAGCTCCAGAGTGCGTCTGACAGGGAAAAGCAGTGCAGCCAGTGAACCACACTTCCACATTTTGGATGCCACACATGAACCTCCTCTTACTGTACCTAGGGTCAGAGGTCAATCTTCCATCAGTGAGGTGTAAAGGTTTTTCCATGGACGCATGACTCTTCAGTGACACACAGCTGGGTTCTGGAGATGCTGCTCTGGGTCTTTTCCTTCTGGTGATACCGACAAAGACAATAGCATTTAAGTTGCATTTAAAGACAATTTTACTTAAATGTTCATGATTTGTGATTATGAGTTTTTCAAACTTTCGTTAACTTAAAATTATAGCTACAATAAGTAATGTTTGAAAGCACGGTGGGTGTTGATTTTATATCCCAACGCATGCAGTCATTGACTCACTGTCATTGTATTATTGTTCGTTTACCTCACATTGGCAATGTTACTTTAACTTTCCCGTAGCTCAGTGGTTAGAGTATGGCGCTAAGGTCATGGGTCCTTTAGCAGAACCGTACAGTTTTCTAGCTGAATTTGTGCATTGGGCAATGCAATAATAAAAATTATTTCAGAATTCATACATTTTACAAGGGTGGATCCGTGTTTATTTAAAACTATTCTGTAATTGTCTAATGTCGTTCTGACTAATGTCTCTAATGTCATTTCACTTTCATGTGTGAGTACCTTTCATTCAACCTGAGGTCAGAGGTCACTGCTTCATCACTGAATGAATATGGAAAGTTTGATAAGGACTTCAGTGACACACACCTGGGTTCTGAAGATGCCGGTCTGGTCATCTTGCTTTGATGAGCATCATCTTCTATCTCTTTAACTTCATTCATCTTGCAGTAACTCATCTTGCAGTCGTGTTGTCTGGATCTAAGACCTATATGTTAAAAGTAAAAAAACAGAAGGAAAACACAAGGGTCATACTCCAACTGATAAAGGTCTTGTATGTACATGTGTCTGATATGAAGATAACAGTTGCAAAACTCAAAAGACCGTAGAGTTGGATTTCAAATCACGTACAATAAATATTCACACAATTATTGTAAAACTTTTAATTTACTCTCTTGCCTTAAGAAGAGTATAATGTTTGGTGCAAAATGGTTCCCGCTAAACTTGTTAAAGGTATTTATTCGACAAAAATATTTAGCCATAAAGGAAAGAACATCGGGATTATGAGTCACATCTTAAATGCAAAAAAATGCATGAAAACTAGAAGCACACGAGCAGTCCCAATCTGAAGAAAAAGCAGTTTTACATGAATTCTAAATCATATATATTTCATATGTTCCAGACGTTTATATCTGACAGGAAACGAGACGGTTTGCACAAGTCTTGCAGATGTAAAGGCTGAAGTCAAAAACACATCCTGGATGTATGCGCGCTATAACTTTACGTGTTTGTGAATTAAACGATAAACATTTGACTAAATACAACTCAAATAAACACGCATACATAGTTTTAAATAGTATAACAAATATCTACCTGTTGGATCAAATCTTCGTTCGGTGAGAATTTCAGATTCTCTTTGATGAAAGAAAGCAACGGAAATGTTAGTTTCCAGGAAACGGTGCGCAGGCGTTGACAGAAGTCTTCAGTGGTTTTGTACGTGAGTGAATCAAATGCTCAGCAACATGTCTATAAAGCACAGAACTCAAAACACAGCTCGCAATGGGTCCCAGCAAAGTGTGTCCGCTACAGCTCGGTATACAAAGATTTGAAGATATTAGTAGACATGTTGGTCGTAAGAGCTTTCTGGTAACAATATAGCAAATGATAAAGAAGTTGGTGATGCACATATACTGCCACACAGTGAGAGTTTGTGAGTAAATATAATCGACACAAGAGCACTTATTGTTGCACATGTTTATTACATTAAAGGCAAAATAACTGAGATAAGAGCACAGATCAGAAACTTCTTTAAGTCTAAATATTATTTAGTAATCCTGATGTCTTCTGGTCTATATCCTTTCCTTGGGAAGGTGTGCGCTATACACTGATTCATGCAACACATTCTATTCAAATGTATATATTTTGCTATTGTTTTGCGGAGAGACACTTTCATAAACTTGTTTTATTATATAATGTTAAATTATATTTCATTTCATTTGCAATTCCATAGCACAACAACAGCGATCAGCGATAATGATAAGCTGCATACTCACAATAAATATGACAAAGTCATCATAAAGATCATAACACAGTCTCCGAGGTTATTAAAGCAGAGAAAAAGCTTGCAAGCCGGATATTTAAACAAACATCAGATGTTTGTACGTCATTTACAAACCTGCATAAATGTCTTTGTTCTGCTGAACACACAGATCTCATCCCCCATTGACACCCACAGTATTTATTTAATAATTATTAATAACTATTATGGGGGATGAGATCTCACATTGTTCCAAATATCTTCCCGTGTGTTCAGCATAACAAAGTTTGGACTTTAATTTGTCCGTTTGATATTAAGACAGAGAAAGACAGTATGTGTGATGTTTCGTTTTTTTCTCACAGGATGTTGTTCAATGTGACACGAGAGACAACGAGCACTTACAAACTCTTACTCCAGCATATAGAGGCTCTTTAAATGTTGTGTTGAATGTGTGTATGTGTGTGAGTGTGTGTGTGTCAGAGACGCTGTAGAAGGACAGAGCGCCGGCCGGCCAGTCCAGATAAACTCCTACTCGATTAGATGGAGGTGCAGGGCTGTCTTTGTGTTTATTATTGTGCCAAGCGCTGTATCTGTCACCGATACAGTACATAGACCACGACACGTCATTGTAACCAAAGCAGCAGATATTTCCTCCATCCCGACTGATTCCTTTATATGTCATAGCTACAACAGCCCACACGTCCCTTTCAGCCTCCCAGTAACAGCGTCCGGTGAAACTCTCTTTAGACAGAACCTGCTCATAATCCTTAAATCTCTCTGGATGATCAGGATACGACTGGTTATCATCAACATGTGTGACCTTTCTGTTCCCATCAGACAGAACCAAACAGACACTCGGTGTGTTTGGATCCAGTGTGACGTCACAAGCGTCTGAACACAAGATTGGAAGGAAATCAAATACAAATACAAGTGGCATTAAAATAGATGTAAAAAACACAGAGTGACTGCAGCAAGAAATAAAAGCAGTTAGTTCACAGAAAAATGAACATTTCCCAGGCGGTCGAGATATCAGTGGCATTTTTTCTATGGTAGAAACAGTAAAGATTTTTTACATACGTATAATGAAATTAACAAAATATTGTCATTGCTTGCTGAACTTTAAGATTTCAAATATTCAAAACCGTTAAGGTCACAATGAAATAAAAACGGACAATATTTGCAATATGGCATGCAAAGACGATGGTGTTGAAAATATTCTTCACCTGCTTTGACATCTGCCACAAAATTGGATCCAACAGTTTTAAAGCAATATAAAATGGAGTTGTTAACTTTTTAACCCAAAAGCTACGGAAGGGAGAACTGGGAGAACCGGCCTTCCCGGTTGGGTCTGGGTTTGCTGAGTTTTTGTAATTTGTTTATGTGCATCAGAGTATTGTTTCTTGCCCCTTGCTCTGTTGGCTTGCTTAACCTTATATGATATAGTTTCATGATCCTACTACAATCTTACAGACCTCATCTTCAATGCACGTTACAATCTTGTTTATGGTATTACTACAAATGCACTATGAATGTTCAACTCCTGTTCTTATATAACTTTTGTTGTAAAGGTCCATCTGCACATGGCACGTCTGATCGGTAACGGTCAATGACTTCTTGAGGAAGGAATGCAAAATATGTGTTCAGAACGTCAGGTGTGCAATGCACATAGGTTCACATGACGGGAAAACAAAAATCTTGACATGGCGAACCACACACATGATGGGATAAATACATGTTTTGGGGAGCTTCGCATTCCTGCCTCCCCGGAAGAGAAGTTACCGACCCGCCACAGTTTTTGTTTTGAATGATTTCTTTGTAGCTTTACCAGAAAACAATGCTACATTGCAGGAAGCACTATATAATATATAAATATGTCCTGATAAACCGATTTAAAATTTCGTTCATAAGTGAAGTGTCTCTTTTTAATGCCTTTAATCAGACAGTAAAGTGGAGGATAGACAGGAAGTCATTAGGAGACGGTAAGGGAGCGGGATCGGCAAAGGACCGTCGGGAACGGGAATCAAACTCCAGGTCGCCGTGAGCGAGTGAAGTGTCTCTTACACACAATAGTCATTCACAATAGGTTTGCATGTTTAGAATTTTTGATTGACATTTTAAGTTACATTCAATAAAAATCTTGAAACTAGCTGAACAGTTTTATCCTGGTAATCTCACATCAGTTGAGCTAGTCTGCATGTTAGACAGCCAGTGACCCTGAACAGCCTGTTTTTTATTGGACTTCTGTATGCTAGTCTTCACAGAACCCCAAAGTGTGTTTATTTTAACACTGTATCCCATTAAAGAATACACAGTTCACAAGTTTGCCTACCCATTCGGTCTTAATAGTTAAGTAAATAAAAGAGGTCGTGCGTTATTGTGAACACAACTTAAATCTATTGAATACGTGATTCAGTGTTTATTATACCCAGTGAGGAAACAAGTTTCCCTGAGCAATACAATTCTCACTTTGCTGTCAATAATGAATGCCAAGACAGTGCAAAGCTATACACACACATACAATGTAAGAAACATAGAAAACTGAAACATAGACTATGTATATGATATCTATATATGTGAATGTACAGTAGTCATTTATGTATTTAAATTGAGTGTAACTACATGATAACAATAGCAGCTGTAAAAGTAAAGGTCTTTGCACATACAGTCCGAAATCAACGTTCATTTTTTCATATTTGGCGGTCGTTTGTACGGTGTCTCCAGCTAGCTACCTGCTAATAGCTTTGGGGAAGATGAGTTCCTCAATCTGGAAATCCTGCATATAACACAGGTAGTTCTAGGAAATGCATAAGGACGTGTTTTTATCACTGTTCTTCAACCTCCTCAGGTATTTTCATGATAATAAAGAATATTTATAACGATCATGTTTTTAAATGACTCAAACTCGCACTGCTGATCGATCGAGCAGCATTTCCTACTGATCCTAGAGCCGTGCTTCACAGACAGCTACACATAAATAAAAGAATCGATACCTTCGCAGCCAGCTCGATTTCAGCAGGATTCAGTGGTAACCGCGATTTATCGTGCACATGTCTAGTTTTTATAAGATTTAAAATGGTGTCCTGATCTTGAAATACTGAATGACTTCTTACAAACTGCATATTGTTGCTTATTTCAAACTAAATTTAATATAATTTAAAGAAATAAGAGTGTCCTCTCAATATAAAGCACATTAAACCAGTGTCGAGTGGAAACGTGTCACAGTAATATTATTACTTTTCTCAGTAACTACAGTAAAATAAAAAACAAGATATAGTCATCAAAATAACACAGAAATCTACCCAAGCGCGTATTTGACCATGACATGTAAACATTGAGTCAAAGCTTCAGGTTTAATCTGTTTGAAGAGGGTTATGACTTCCCAGAAACTTCTTCAATTGACTAAAATGCTGGTGACTGGACTCTGCTAACAGTTGCTTTACATCCGTTCTAAAGTCTCAAATCAACATCATACAAGTTTAAACAAAAGAGAGCATTAAGGATTTATTTTCAATCTGCTTCACAAACCGGTATGACTTAGTATCTTCTTCAGAACACAACAGAAGATATTGTGAAGAACGTTGATAATCACTGGAAAACTCTGAACTCCATTAACTTCAAATGTATGAAAACAAAATCAATGTGACATTTCTCAAAAAGTCTGCTGTTGTCTTCCACTGAAGAAAGACTCACATACAGGTTTACAAACACACAAGGAGAATAAATGATTACAGAATTTAGATTTCAGTGCGAACTGTCCATTTTAAAGTGATATTGACCCCAACACTCACTGCAAGCACTCAGACTTCTAACGGATTGAGACACTATGATGATTTCAGTGCAGTTTGTTCTTCAGCATGTTTCTTCTGATGAATCTTAAAATGTCTTATATAAGCAAATCTCTCTCCACAGATGGAGCAGAAAAAAAGTTTCTCTCCAGTGTGAACTCTCTGATGGATCCTAAGGGCGTCTGATCGAGCAAACGTCTTGTCACACCGAGAACATTTATATTGTCTTTCTCCTGTGTGAGTTCTCTGATGCATTAGTAAGTTAGGTTGTTGAGTGAAACTCTTCCCACAAACACTGCAGTGATACGGTTTCTCTCCAGTGTGAATTCTCTCATGGCGTATCACACTACCTTTATGATGGAATCTTTTATCACAGTGTGAACACTGATGGAGTTTCTCCTGGGAGTGAGTTCTTATGTGGTCCTGTAGATATTTTGACTGCTTAAAGGCTTGTCCACATTCACTGCACTGATACGGTCTCTCATCGGTGTGTACACACATGTGTCTCTTCAGATGGGCTTTGTGGTTGAATCTCCACTCACAGTGAGGACACGCGTACGGTTTTTCTCCCGTGTGAATTCGCTGATGAGCAACAAGATATTGTTTCTTTCTGAAATATTTGTCGCATTCCCTGCAGTGGAAAGGTTTTTCTCCAGTGTGTGACCTCATGTGAGCGTTCAGACGAGAAGAGAAAACAAAACTCTTTTCACACTGCTCACAGGGAAAGTGTTTCTCGTCGCTGTGCTCTTGTAAGACTTTCTGTTCTGTGAGCCTCCTCTCATGTCCCTCTGTGATGCAGGAAAGATTTTGTGCTGTCAGTCGCTGTTTTGATGTAGAGGCCGTTTCTCCATCACAACATGAATCACCGCTCTCATCTGAAACAAACACAACATTTTCATTTATGCATTTGACAGACGCTTTTATCCAAAGCCACTTACATTGAAATTATCAGATACATTTTGTTTCTAAGTATCTGCAATCCCCTGGGATAAAACCCACGACCTTGGCATTGTTAGCGCCGTGCTCTAACCACTGAACTACAGGAAATCATATACAAGTGTTGACTAAGAATGAGAAACTGTATTGTACTTTTCACAAGTAACCAGAAAAAAACTTTATATGAAACAGCAAACAGTGACATATTATAAAAAACAACAGAAGAAACATACCTGAGGGTAAAAAGTCATCACCTTCATCAGTTTGATCTTCATCCGATTTGGGCTCTTTTTTTATATCCAGGTTCTCACCACTCACCAGTTTGACCGAAGGAACAAAATCCTCATGATTCTCATCTTCTTCCTCAGTGTGATGTTCTTCTTCCTTCACTGTGGTTTGTGTTTTGATGTCCATCAGTTTCCTGCAGTCCATCAGTCTGACCGAACACATGTTCAGTGGTCTGGTGTTCAGGATCTGCTGTTCTCCAGCGTTACAGACAGAATCCAGAGACTCTGTGGAGGTTTGATCAGTAGATTCATCCTGATTCAAGGTGTGATTACTGTCACACACAGTGTCCTGAGCGTCTGTGGGGTTTGTGTCAGTATAACAGAGTAAAGTGAGGCTGAGCTCGGAGTCCTGTGTGTGTCTGGATTTCTGTTCAGAGAGGAAATATATTGACATAAAGCTCTAAAGTGTCACAGTGACATTAAAGTAGAAACATTTAAAAACAGTCAATGATGTTGAATGTGTCCAAACCTCTGTGTTGAGTTCATGTCCTCTTGTCCTCAGCTTTTCCTCCAGTAACTTCACCTCTTTCTTCAGCTGACAGATTTCTGTGATGAAATCATCAATATCCAGCATGGACACATCAGTTCCTACTGATTTACAGCACATCTGTGACGTCATCGTCAACATCTACACACACACAACACTCTGTTTACACTCATGAAAACACTAAAGAGAGAAAATCAAAGTGATGTAAACACGCAGCGCTCGATGTTTGTCTTTCTTTCTTTCTTTAGTGTGTTTATCGGCGGACTGAAGAGCTGCAGAGCGACTCCTGCTGGACTGGAGAGAGAAACACACTCAACACTGGTGTCATCTCTTCATTTATTGTGATCATCACTACGAAAATTAACTGGTTCGTTTGATACAGTTTACATAAAAATGGTAATTCATGGCATATCTTTTTTTATTTTGGGGTGGAACATCCCTTTAAAGTCCCAATGAAATAAAAAATGACAAATCCAATTTCTTCATGATTTTTTTGCAGTGTTTCTGATAAGCAGCTTACGCGGCGTCTGGGTCATAGAGGATCTTGAAAGATTCCTGTTCTGGTACGGGAGCAGAATTATGATCAATTGCACTGTTGTAAAATAATTGAAGGTGGTTGAAATGAAATGTGGAGAGATTTATTAGATGTGGTGTGTGTTTGGAAATAAAAGATGCTTAACTTTGTCTATAACTATAATATGCATTTCAATATTTCTTAGACAAATTACAGACAGAATAATAATACAAAATCCGAATTTATTGACTTTATTTGATTGATATTAACTTGCTTACACTTCATTTCAGAATCACCTCTGACCTCGCTGGAAAACCAAAACATTGTGATTTTGTTCATGTAAAGCTTCAGATGTTCATCACAGTAGGTTGTTCAATTTGCCACAGAAACACGGATGATTTAGGAAATAATCTAAATCCAGCATACAGAGGTTGAGTGAATGTTGTGTTGTATGTGTGTAAGTGTGTGAGTGTGTGTGTGTCAGAGACGCTGTAGAAGGACAGAGCGCCGGCCGGCTGGTCCAGATACACCGCTACTCTATTAGATTGAGGTGAAGGAGCAGTTATGTAAATGTTTTTATTATTGTGCCACACACTGAATATATCAGCTGTACAGAAGAGACTCCAGGAGTTTTCATTCCATCCGAATCGGCAGTCGTCTCCTCCTCCTTTCCTGCCGATTCCTTTATATGTCACAGATACATCAGCATATCCCGTCCAGTCCACCTCCCAGTAACAGCGTCCGGTCAGACTCTCTCGACACAGAATCTGCTCAAAGTGCTCAAATCTCTCCGGATGATCGGGATACGACTGTGGGTCTTTAACATACATGATCTTCCTGTTCTCTTCAGACCGAACCAGACGAACGTTGGCCGTGTTTGGATCCAGTGTGAGATCACAGACATCTGGACACAAGATTTCGACAATATGAAATATATTGATGATGACGAGTGGTATGAAGCAGAGGCACAGGATGAAAACAGAAAAGTGAGGGACCATTGTCGCAAAAACTTTTTTTGGAGATAAGAAACAGATACGTCTTTACCAGGCTGGTGTCAAGCACGTTCAAACATTATGCTAGCATGTTTTATTATGATTCGTACAAATGATGTAAGAACAAATGCACAACAAACTTCATAATGAGACAACTTTACGTACTGCTAAATTTTGACACGTCCCCTCCCAAAAAAAAATGATATATCAAATTAGATAAGATAGCAAAGATAACTGTTGAATAACTGTTAAAAAAGTTCACTTGAAAGTAATTTGGACTTCATTGACTGCCACAGTAGGAAAGATTAAATGGCAGTCAAAGGTTCTCCAGAACTGCTTGTCAAAATATCTCACCGTGTTCAACAGAACAACAAAATATGCAATATTACTATGGTAGTGGATGAGGTTACAGAACATCCAAAACATTCCTACAAATATCTTTCTTTGTGTTTAACAGAACAAAGACATTTATACAGGTTTGAAAAAAAACCTGAGGGTGAGTAAATGATGACAGAATTGCT